>NC_064849.1:62049070-62274070 GCF_024139225.1 Suncus etruscus | reverse complement strand
TGCTGCCACTGGCTGAGGCTTCACTAGCATAGGTGGCCAACAAGTTGGCTGCTGCTGCTGCTGGATTGGCACTGGCAGCTGCTGCAGCCAAAGCCCCCGTTGCTGCTGCTTGGCTGAGACCTAAACCTAATGTGTTGAGATTATATCCATAGCTGGCTAATGTATTAAGTGCAGAGGTGATGGCCACCAGGTCATTGCCCGTGAAGCCAGATAAAACTGCTGGAAAGGCTGCAACGCCAGCAAGGTTTGCATGTCCTAAGAGCCCTGCAGCGGCTGCAGCAGTTGGTAATACTTCAGCAGTGTTTGCATAAGGAGATCCGGTTGGATTAGAATTTGCCACTGGACCTGTCACATTGGCATAACTGATATTGAGGCAGCTGCCACTCTGTGGATCCTCTTGTATCTTCTGGATGATAAGTTCAACAGCTTTTCGGTTTTGTTCAGGTTCTCCACTCACAGTGACAACCCTCTCTTGCAAGTTGATCCCATCAGGTTTCTGGGAAAGCTGCACCCAAGCCCCTGACTGCTCCATTATAGCCTTCACAGTAGCACCTCCCTTCCCTATTATCAGACCTGCTGTGCTGTTGGGAACTATAATCTTTACCTGTAATTAAAAAAAATACGTATAAATAATACTTCTGTTTTGTGCACATACATTTATATACTTTGCTATCCTAGAAAAAGTAAAATAGTTAAAAATTAGTTCAAACATAATTTATGAAAAACACAAATATCATTTCTAAAATGACTTGCATCATATTTTTATACAGTTATTTTGTAAAGTTAGTTTCTGCAGGCAAAACAGATTTTAGTTAACTATTAAATGAAACATTTCCTTTAGCTTTTGTGCATTCTGTAGTCAATGTTATAAAATTGCACTTTTTTTTTTAAAAAAAGGGAAGGAATCAAAATTATACAATGGTAACATTTTTAAGTAACTGAAACAACAATACTATTGAGTCTTCATTTATTGCAACTTTTAAGGTATTTTCTTGAGAACATATATAAACAAAGTGCAGTGTTATAAAGCAAAGTGAGTAAAGATAAAGTGGAAACTTGAGTCCCCTAACGCATTAATTTCATGTTCCTTATCACTTAATAACTTTTGTTATTCAATACATTTTTAATTCAGGACTCATTTTAAGGCATGACATTCAATGAAATTCTTAGTATAATTTTAGTGTTTTATTTTTTAAACTTTTATTGATCGATTGGTTCTTGGGCCAGACCCAGCAGCGCTAAGGGGCCACTCCTGGCTCTGCATTCAGAAATCTCCCCCCTGGCAATGCTGGGGGACAATATGGGATGTCAGGAATTGAACCTGGTTGGCTGCATGCAAGGCAAATACCTTACTCTGTGCTATCTCTCTGGTCCCTGATTTTAGTGTTTTAACTAAACTGAGCATAATAGATATTCCTAGGTAACGGAAATTTCTATTGTTTTAGGAAGACTAAGGCTATTCCTACACTTCTAACCAGTATTTGTTAAATGATTATTTTGATTAAGCTTCCAATTCACTTTTTGGCAGCCAGTGTAGTAATTTTGAAAACAAGATTTGCCAGCCTATTCCAAAGATTACTAAAATTTGCTAGAGTTATATATTCTGTATAGAAAATCTAGTCACAAAATCTAAAATATTTGAATTATTTAATTACAATTATATATTTTATTTTAAGAAATATTAAATTGGAATGATATTTGATATAAACTTAAAAGTTAAAATATTCTGATACTTAAAATCATATCTGGATAGAACAAATATATATGGCACTGTTTCATGATCCTAGAAATCAAATATTCTTGAATGTTGTATCCTATACCAAGAACTAAAGTAAATGCTTTCTTTGTTACAGATACTAAAATGGACAGATTAAAATTGTTGACATCTGTATAGAAATGTACTTGACATAGTTGATGAGATATTTCAATAGACATTTATCAGTTTATTGTCCTACCTCCTGAAAGACAAAGTTAAGTATTTATAAAATAATTAATATTTTATGTTAATAGTCATGCTAATTTGGGAAAAATCTTGCTCTTGAAGTTATTGAGCATTGAAAATATGATGTTTATATTCTAGATTCACTTCTTTATATATATATATATAATATATATACCATATATATATATATATATTGCATTCACACTTACATACCCAAATGGTTTTCCTTTCTAATTTGTCACAAAATTTTGTTTAATTCACATCTGTCTCTCTGATTATTCACTTATCGACAATAACCGGATTCTTAAGAATTTCAATATATCCCTTATTTTCCCCTGATTCAGTGCATATTACTCAAGAAGGAGACTGACAGGTGGTTAAATTTTTACACAGATGCTTTGGAAAAGATAGTCTGAAATGCTGAAATATTAAAGTGCTATATTATTAGTAAGTTAAATCATGATTATATTTTACATTAATTATAAAAGTGAAATAATAATCCTTATATTCTATCATGTGCATATGAAATAATAAGAAATTTTACTTTTAAGGATTTAAATATCTATCTGGAAGTTGATATGAATATATTTGATAAACATTTCAAGATAGAACATTTTGTCATAAAATATTGCTGCAAGTATCCACATACTGACAAACTGTAGTGTTTTGATATACTTTCTATAAAAATACTAATTACTAGAGGCTTTTATAAAAGCCTGCAGTCTTAAAATTTAACATAAAAGTGATCACTAATGATTTTGCTGTATGTAATGATCACCTGCATGATTACAATCCAGGACAAAACAGTTCATAAAAGATTAATTATGAGAACTATTCTATAGACCATTCCTGCCCCTAAGGGCTCTAAATGACCAGAGAATGTGTCCAAAACTTCAGGTCCAATAGTTAGGGGTGTCTTTTGATTGTTCATTTAAAGATAGGTTTCTAGTGGACACTGGTAACCCTTTCTAAAAAAGAGGCTATAAACCTAAGTATGGCTGAGAACCTCTGTTATAGACTGTTATAGGTTATGAAATGTGTATTTTCACATCATCAGTGAAACAACCTAAACTGTGATGTGTAAAATATATCAACTTAAAAGAATTATATACCAATATTATACTCACACCCATAGTTAAAAAAACTCTAGTCAGTTTTATCCTTTAAAAAATGCTAATGTATTTATATCATTGCACACTAGCTTAGCTTTTCTGTTTCTTTTGTTTTGATAATTAAACATTTGTTTCCTTACAATTTCAAAAATTCTGAAAAAAAATTTACTTTTCACAAGTCAGTATTTTCTAAAAAACTTGTAGCTTTGCATGTTAAAGAATTATAATTATCTTTATTAGTCTTTATGTGTGAATACTATGAAGATTTGATTTTTTTTTTTTTTTTTTTTTTTTGTGGTTTTTGGGTCACACCCGGCAGTGCTCAGGGGTTATTCCTGGCTCCAGGCTCAGAAATTGCTCCTGGCAGGCACAGGAGGACCATATATGGGACGCCGGGATTCGAACCGATGACCTCCTGCATGAGAGGCAAACGCCTTACCTCCATGCTATCTCTCCGGCCCGAAGATTTGATTTTAAATACTGAAAGTACTTTATACAAGTGTTATCAGCAGTAATTACTGCTTTATCAAATACTACTGTGTCCCACCAGTTTTATTAGTGATACTTCAGTTTCTAAAGGGAAAATAAAGAAAGAGAAAAAAGAGAGGGAAAGAGAGGGAGAGGAAAAGAAAGAGAAAAAAGAGAAAGGGAGATTGAAAATGAGACAGAGAAAAAGGAAGAGGGAGAGAGGGAGGAAGGGAGAGAGAAAGAAAAGAAAAATGTATGCCATAGAGGCAGGGGGGGTGTAGACAGAAAAACTGGGAACATTTGTGGTGGGAAATATGCACTGGTGAAGGAATGGGTTAGACATTGTATAACTGAAATAATTAAGAACAATTTTGAAACAGTGGATCTCAAGGTGATTCAATTAAAATTTTATTAAAATATATTAGATACTTATCTATAGGCAAAGAAATTAAATTACGATTTAAGAGAATACATTGATGCTCACTTATTAAACTTTTAAAAACTTGCTTATTTAATCTTTAGCATTTCTCGATTTTAGACAGCAACATTTTTAAAGGCATCCCCCACTTAGAATAATTAAAAATTAAATCTTTATTTGTATACTCAATATTAGCCTAAGGTGAACACAAACAGAAAATAGATCCTTTAGAAAGGTTAATCAAAAGAAAAATAATTTATTTGCATACTGTCTTAGAAAGAGTATTGCTTGGCTTCCATTTTATGTATCAGGTCAGAGGCAAGATGCACATGTGTGCAGTTCGTAAGTAAATGGATATTGATTAGGATAGAAGGCAAAAAATTTGAAAGAGAATTATGTACAATATTGAATTTTCTTGCTGCATTGATATTGAAATACAGCATTAACTAAAGGAAATGTCTGTGCCTGAATCGTGTTTACAACACCATTGAAATAGAAAATAACAAATTTATGTGTATCTTCATTTCCACTGTTGAATTTTAGTATAAATTAGGTTCTCTCATACCTAAAGTAGTGAGAGGAATAATTTTAAATATCCTACCAAATATTTGGTGTAACATGTTGACTAAATCAGCTATGTTCTTAACAGTTACATGTTAATTTCCCTTCAGATCTAGGGTCTATTGATCCTTCAGTTATGGCACGCTTACAGAGTATTTTACATCCTGTATTGGAACTGGAGAGTAAGATTATATATGATATTGTTCCAGTTATAAAGGCACTTACAGATTAGCTGCAGAAAACATGTGTAAATACAACAGTGATATAAAAAGTCTTAAAAGTGTTAATACACTAAAGTATACAAAAAGCACAAAGGAAACACAAAGTCCAAATGGGAAACAAAAATGTAAGAAAATTTAATCATATATAAGTAGTTTAATTTACATGTCTTTCAAAATTTTATATTATCAGTATTCTATTCGTTACACTCAGGCATTCACAGAGTTGTTCTTTCTCTCAAAGAAATACTGGTCAAACATAACCCAGTTAGTGAGAATTTGCCAAAATAATAGTATTTTGTAAAAAAAAGTTTTACTTCCATTTTTAAAATTTTCCTTATTTTTAGACAGAATTTGTAGCATCAAATTAACATGGATAAAATTAATAACATAATTATACTACCTACTAGAATCAGGGATATATTAGAAAAGAAAAAGTAATGAAGTGATCATTCTGCTATTTGCACCCAAATAATTTCTATAGTAATTCTACAAAATGCATTAAAACATAAAATAGGTAATATAATATTGACATATTTCTGATTAAAAGTAAATATTGAGACAAAATTTTGCTCCTTTACAAATAAAGAATTCAAACTCACATATCTTTATAAAAGTCTGTAGGCATTCTATAACTTCATATGGCAGAAAAATTGCTAATCTATGTTAAAATTTTTTTATCATAGTAGAATAAATGTTAAACATCATAAATATCTGGGATAACTCTCCTAAGAATGTGAGACCACTTTACGAAGAATTTATAATACTAATACTTAATATTGACTATCATTAACTATCACATAAATAGAATAATTTCTATCAACAGAGAATACCTTTAATTAATATTCACTTTTTTTTAAGTCAGCAACTCAGTTTATAATTTAATTTTGTTCTTTTTTGGGGGGCATTTTTCCTTTAGAAATATTCCATTTCATTCTGAGTTACATGTTTCTGGAAAAACTGACAGCCTCCTTATATTGCTAAGGTGGAAACATGACGGAAGCTTGATGTATCACAATTTACACACTTGTTAGCAGTTACTAATTTCATAGTAGATATGTGACACAGGATATAGTCCAGTAACTGAAGATTCCGTCTAAGTCTTGGGATCGAAATATTGGTGCTTTTAATGAAACACAATACAATTTGATACTACTAGTGAATACCTTGTTACTATGTAGGAAGAGGGAGAATATGAACAAAAACAAATTTACTCCAGAAAGAGCAATTTCTAAAAAATACATTAGCGTCTAAGTCTCATAGTCATTTCTAGGGCCAGCATATAATCAAGTTTTGTTTCTCCCTTTTACAATTTAAATGACTGAGTTAAGTTTCTTTAATATATAACTTGGCATTTAGTATTGAAAATCTTTTGAAAATCTTTTGTTCTTCGATCATGTATTATTTGCCTATTCAGAAGAAATGCTAGTATTTTATTTTATCAATGTTTTCAAAGTTAAGATGTCATGGCTATTGTAGTGTTTGATCTAAAAGAATACATCTTTTTCATTTCCCTAAATATCTTAGTTAACAAAAGCATCATTTTGCAATATCCAATGGAGATGCATATGTTGTTTGAAGAAATCTTTACTAAACTGCTGAAAATGTAAATTGAGGAAATAGTGTATTTTTCTTTGATAAGTTATTTATATAACTGCTGCTGAGCTGAGAAGCACTGATTTAAAATATGTACAAAATATATATTCATTATAACCCCCTAGTTCCACCCCTAATAGTACTCTTCTAAATCTAGCCTATTCTGTTTTTCATCTATGCCGTGAAATAATAGAAGTCAGTACAGTTTAAGATAAATGGCAAAACACCATCAGATCTTTTCTCAGACATCCCATTTTCTTCCACTGCCTATACCATATGTAAAGCATATGTAAAGCACATAGGAATCTCTGTGTTTTCTCTTGTTCCTTAGATCTCTGCATTCTTTTGCTCACTGCCCAGATCTACTACTTTATTACCTTACTCAAATAACATGAGGATGATAAAATATAATTTAGATTGGCGATTAGGAGACATAGGTTCTGAATCTTGCCTCTACTATGTGGCCTATATCAAATCAAGTGAGTTTAATTATTAATAAAACCAGACATTTTTAAAATTGGAGATGAAATTTTTTTTTAGTCTTACCAAAAACTCTCAACAGTTTTCACTGACCTCCCTTGAATTACATACTGACCATTCAGACTCCTTATATAGATAATCCAAATTCTCAAAAACCTGAATACAATTTATCTTCTATCTTTATCTTCTGTGGCTTAACATCTATAATGAATCAGAACTTAGCTGCCAGTTATTGAATATTCTCTATGTTGTATTTAGATATCCTTGTTTCTATATAAATGTTTGTGACACATATGTGTCACGCCATGCATACAGCACCTCCATTTAAGAGGAATTCAGCAGACCTACCAGATGTATCTACAGACTTTCCTGGAGCTGGTAACTCCCCAAGAAATATTTATCCAGCAGACCTGTTTGTGGATTTCCCTTATGTGGATTACTGGCAATATTTCTGAGATTCATAGTACTGACATACATTTCTTTGATATTATCTGGCATATCTCTCCCTTGTAAAATCACAGGCCAAATAAACGGCCTCAAACTCTTTTGCTTAGAAAAATTCCATCACCAAAGAAAGTTTTCTCTCTCACCAGAAAAAATTTACTTCTTAAAAGCAAGTCAGCCAGCTAACTTGCAAAACCTGTCTTTCTGATTTCAGCCTCTAAGTAATAAACAGTTTCTACCTTCACTGCTAGCTGCCATTTGGACCTAGTCCTCAAATTGCAGCAAAACAAGTTCCCCTTCTCTTTATTATGCTAATTCCTCCTTCCTAGCTCAGAACCTCTTAGTAAGATTCTTCTCACCTGAACTGCTTAGTTTGATATGTATATTTTAGCAGAGCTTGCTGTTAATCTTTCTATTTTCCTATGACTCCCGCCTTTGGTCAATGCGGAAATTCCTTTCATGCCTGACTGGTTTTGCCATATATATATATTTATATGTACTACCAACATGGAAGATTAAACTCACACGTCTGCCAGAAGATGAGGGTCCCCATATACAGTATTTGTGTGTGGTTATCATTTATTTCATATTTTGCCATCTGTTTCGTGTTCACCCGCTTTACTTTCATGAAGATATTTCCCCCAACAGAGTTGCTGAGACACAAGATGCCTGCAGCACATTGTATGTGAAAGTATGATGTGTAAAAATTAAGAGAACTTTATCAGTATCTTATTTAATTTTGCATTTGATTAGGACTACCAATTGGACAGCTGTTAAAAATAAAAAAATATACAGATTTTTAAATGTCAAAACTAAATAATGAATTTTAAAAATTACTCTGTTCAAAGTGTGTATTTTGGTACTTTAAAGTAGAACATTACTTTTATCATTTCTAAAATCAAATATACAAAGATTACATTATACTGGAATAAAATAGAAGATAAATGCACAAAGTTTTAAGTACCTTATAATGACTGAAATCAGTTTGGTTAATTTCTAGTCACATATTATATATAGTGTAGATGAGAGTATAGCTCAGCAGCAGAATGTTTAATTTGCATGTGTGAGCACCTTAGGTTTGAACTTCATGATCAAAAAGAGAGAAATATGGCACATGTTGCCTGAGTACATGATTCCTGACCACATGTTGTATGTATCTCCTCTCTTGAGATAAGCACTTTCCTACATATCATGCTGGGTTGTGTACTTTGATGCTGGGTTGTGTGTCCTGGCTCTATCAGACTTTGGAGAAGCCCACACTCTATTGAACAAGTTACTTTGTATTCTCTTTCTTATCTGCTTCCTTAGCAACTCCAAATAAAATCTACTTTTTACTTCAAAAAACAAATAAAAAGAAAAATGCAGAAACATATATTATTAAACAATTATAATAGGCAATATAATAATAAAATTAAAAATATATGCCTTTTCCTTAAAATATTTACATATTATATTTTCCTATGCTTATTCGTCATTTATTTTCCACTAGGATTTGGGGAAGGCTTCTTTAGCTATAAGAAAATATATTGGAATGAGAAAAAAATGGCTCAAATACTAGTTTCTACTGAATCACAGTAACAATTCACAACTCGCACATTCATCTCCCACCCCCTGAATTAGTTTGAATTGCAGTTAAACTTCAAATGATGAAATTTAAAAGTTTTTTGAAGACAGTACTTCATTTTTTATATTTATCCAAATGCCAACACTTTAATTCATCCTCTGGCTGCAAGATATTACAGAGAATGAGCTACAATACATCATTTTTTGTGCCTCTATGGGAGAAACGAAAAGTAGTCATAACTCCCACATAATGTCTAAAAGAAAATAAAGCTAAACTATGCATTTTAAATATATTATTTTACTTTGCTATTGGAACATTATTCAAAAAGTTTCTCTTTCTTTTGTCAATACACATGCACATTGTAGGCGTCACTCATGGTGGTCTCGGAGAGAATTGAAAAATGGGTGACAATCTTTAGATTTACATTACCATCCCTGACACATGTTTTAAAAGATGTATCTCATTATATTCTATATATAAATTTAGGAATAAAGAAAATGGAATGAAACAATTCTTTTTATGTCAGATAAAATGAGGACAAAAAACCCACCTAAAACTCTTCTGATAAAATAAGCATCCTAAATAAGTTTATGAAAAATTAAAACTATCATAATTTATATAATTGTAAAGATACCATGGGCTTTAAATGGAAAATAGGGCAGCTTCTGGTTTATGAATAAAGGCATTTTGGGGATACTGTCTCCTTTCATTAGACCATTTTTCCCTAAACTTTTCCCCTATATTTCATTTATAATTTTTATGCACTATTTATCATGATGTTCATTATCACAAAATTCTGAACTTTTATTATTAATGCTATTATTTTAAATACTGTTTGCTCTTTCAGGATATCCATTAAGCATATATTTGAAGTTATTAATCCTGATTATTAAAGATATTTGGACTATTTGGAGTTTCAATAACAAATGTTAAATCAATTTTAAAAGGGAAAAGTATAACTGGGGATGTGCTATAGTGATAAAATACATGCCTTCCACATAGCCTCACTTTCAATCCCAGCACAGTATGACTCCCAAAAACTTTGGCGCTATCCTGATGGACTCTGAGTAACCTGCTGTGCCCCTCTGACAAAAATGACAGTGTAAAATAAAATTGAGTTAGCTATAAACATAAATGTATTTGCTGTCTTCATAAAAATTGATGAAGGTGTGACTGGAGAGATAGCATGGAGGTATGGCATTTGCCTTACATAAGGTCGGTGGTTCAAATCCCAGTATCCCATATGGTCCCCCGAGCCTGCCAGGAACAATTTTTGAGTGTAGAGCCAGGAGGAACCCCTGAGTGCTGCCGGGTGTGACCCAAAAACAAAAATAAAACAAAACAAAAAAATTGATGAAGGAAAAGGAAATTATCTGATTTCCAACTGACTATGTCAAATAGATAATTGCCTAGAAGCTTAGAAATTAGAAGAAATTTTACAGTTATCATAGGTATAGGAAGGCAATACAGAAAATGAGTGGATCAAAAAACCCCACATAGTAAACAGTTAAAAATGTGCAGGACAGTGGGAGAAACTATTCACCCAATACCCATCAGATAAGGGGCTAATCTCTAAAATATACAAGGCACTTACAGAAATTTACAGGAAAAAAACATCTAATCCCATCAAAAAATGGGGGAAAGAAATGGACAGACACTTTGAGAAAGAAGAAATGCAAATGGCCAAAAGAAACATGAAAAAATGCTCTACATCACTAATCATCAGGGAGATGCAAATCAAAACAACTATGAGGTACCACCACACACCACAGAGAATGGCACACATCACAAAGAAGGAGAATAAACAGTGTTGGCGCGGATGTGGAGAGGAAGGAACTCTTATCCACTGCTGGTGGGAATGCCGTCTAGTTCAACCTTTATGGAAAGCCATATGGAGATTCCTCCAAAAACTGGAAATCAAGCTCCCATACGATCCAGCTATACCACTCCTAGGAATATACGCTAGGAACACAAAAATACAATACAAAAATTCCTTCCTTACACCTACATTCATTGCAGCACTATTTACCACAGCATGACTCTGGAAACAACCCAGATGCCCTTCAACAGACGAATGGCTAAAGAAACTGTGGTACATATACACAATGGAATATTATGTAGCTGTCAGGAGAGATGAAGTCATAAAATTTTATTATAGATGGATGTACACGGAATCTATTATGCTGAGTGAAATAAGTCAGAGAGAGAGAGAGAGAGAGAGAAACACAGAATGGTCTCACTCATCTATGGGTTTTAAGAAAAATGAAAGACATTCTTGCAATAATAATTTTCAGACACAAAAGAGAAAAGAGCTGGAAGTTCCAGCTCACCTCAGGAAGCTCACCACAAAGAGTAATGAGTTTAGTTAGAGAAATAACTACATTTTGAACTGTCCTAATAATGAGAATGTATGAGGGAAATGGAAAGCCTGTCTATAGAGTACAGGCGGGGGTTGGGTGGGGAGGAGGGAGATTTGGGACATTGGTGATGGGAACATTGCACTGGTGATGGGTGGTGTTCTTTACATGACTGAAACCCAAACACAATCATGTATGTAATCAAGGTGTTTAAATAAAATATATAAAAAAATGTGCAGGACAATAAAATGCTTAAGTTCTGAATAAGAATTTAAGAGAATAAGAGAATTTAGAGATTAAACAGCAAAATTAAGCACTGAAATAAAAAAAAGTTAAAAATTGTGAAAATTATCAATGAAATGTAATAAAAATCTTAAATGTGTACACATGATTTTAAGTCAAACAATGTATTTTTTTTAATTTATTTTATTTTGCCACACCTGGCTGTGATCTGGGCTTATTCCTTATTCTTGGAGGCTTT
Source organism: Suncus etruscus (assembly GCF_024139225.1). Taxonomy (NCBI): domain Eukaryota; kingdom Metazoa; phylum Chordata; class Mammalia; order Eulipotyphla; family Soricidae; genus Suncus; species Suncus etruscus. The sequence goes on along the minus strand of NC_064849.1, from coordinate 62,262,429 downwards.
AGGTAGCATATGGAATGCCAAGGGTCGAACCTGGGTCACCCACATGCAAGGCAAGTGTATTATCTACTGTACTACTGGTCTGGCTCCTAGATTAATCATTAGAAACTTGCATGCAAATAAAACTGAAATAATGGAAATAGTAGAGATCTGATCTCAGGTAAGCTTTTCCCCTAACAACAATAAAAACTTTGTCTTACTTAATTTTTAAATAGAATGTAGTAAGATAAAAATTTAAAAATTATCAGAATAAGGCAGGAGTGATAGATATAGCACAGCAGGTACAGCATTCTCCTTGCAAGGGGCTGACCTCGGTTTGATCTCTGGCATCCCGTATGCTCCCCTGAGCCTCCTAGGTGTAACTTCTGAATGCAGAGCCAGAAGTAACCCATGTGCACTACTGGGTGTAGTCTAAAAACAAACAACCCCCCCCCCAACCCAGAAATAGTCTACTGAATAAATAAGCCCTGCCAAGCAACACACTTTATTATTTTTGAAAAGTATTATCACTCTGGTATTTACTGCACATTTCTTTATTGCCTACTTTATTTAAATAAATACTGCTTTTTATGCTGGAGCTACAGAGATAACTAAACAGATTAAGACCTAAGTTTCTATTACTATATACAGTGTTAACCCTTGCACATATGGGACTGAAGAACACAAAGCCACTTATGTACAGAACTTAGGTACAGAGTTTCTTGTAAACAGACAACATAGATGTTTAGCATCAGCAGATGTAGTACAGTACTATAAATGCATATTTATGTATACAGTTTATCTTCCCTATTAATAACATTTTCTTTCCCTTAAACTTTTAAACATATTTTTTCAGGGATGAAAGTGACCCTGCTTTGTTATCCACCATCCTTCCTTAAAACAGCTCCAGTGGCCCCTATTTATTTACTCTGTGCGGGTTTTCAATTGTGCAGGTAGTGGGGCTATGGTCACTAAGTCACTGAAAAGTTAACTCTCTATATAAATGGCATACAATATTTTAAAAATATTTTAAAATGTAAATATTTACTTATAAAAGCTATATCTAGTGAGAATAATATGCATGAATTAATATTAGATTTAACTAAAAACCTTTAAAAATTATGACACTGAAGACACCTTTCTTTAATACTTTATAACATTCAATTGAATTAGAAAAATAATTAAAGGGGTTGTCTTAATTATTTGAAATAACTGCTCCCTAAATAATGTAACAAGATAATTTATTAGTTAAAAACCTTATAGAAAACTTGTAGTTTCTATTTTGTTTTATAAATTTATGATTATATAATTTAAGCATTAAAATTTAGCATTATATTTTTTATATTAACTGATAACATGAATGAATATTTTGGACAATAATTTAAGATACTATTGAAGTCAAATTATAGTTGCTTATTGGTATTTTATCTTTATTAACAATGTTAATTCATGGGGCCAGAGAGAGCACAGCGGTAGGGCATTTGTCTTGCAAGCACCGACCCAGAAACAAGGGTGGTTTGAATCCCAGCATCCCATATGGTGGTTCCCTGTGCCTGCCAGGAGTGATTTCTGAGCAGAGAACCAGGAGTAACTACTGAGCGCCACCAGGTATAGCCCAACCCACCCCCAAATAATAATAATACTAATTCACTGTTTCTTATTGTCTACTTATCCTGTTAGTTCAGTTTTTCTTATATTCTAATATGCCAAAGATTTTATTAATTTTTTTCTCAGCTATTATTTGCCAATATATTTTAGTGGTAATTTTTAACCCTGTATTTATAAAACAAATCCACATATCAGTTTGTTAACATTTATTGTCATTAAGAAAATGATAGTGTTATATTTTCTTAATATCTGAGGCCTGTAAATAAATATAAATATAAGAATGCAATTTAATAAACTATTTTAGTCATAAACTATTTATATAGGCTGAAGTCTTTCACAGCTAACCTATAATCAATCACAAATAAAGACATTAATTTTTTGTTACTTGGATAAAATATTTATACTAACTTTCAATTATAAAAAGTGTTGAACAGATAAGAAAAGCAAGAAATAGGGGGGACGGAAAAAAAAAAAAAGAAAAGCAAGAAATACTTGAGTGCTACTTGAAAAACTTCACTTCTGATGTGGGCTACAAAGAGTAAAAGAAAAGGAATAGAGAAAGATTACATTCCATGCAAATAGAAACTAAATGATAGATGGAAGAGTTTTACATAATAGGCTTTAAAACAAAGTCTATAAAAGACAAATTACACAATATAGAGGGGTCAACACAACAAAAACATATAAAATTAGTAAATTTTAATAATTTAAATAATAGTATCTATAAGTTAATAATATTATCTAAACCAAAAGTAGTTATAATAGGGAAGTTTATAGTAAGATGTATTAGCTCATGAAACAAGAAAATCTCAATTAAACAATTCAACTTTATATTCAAGGAACCAGACACAGAAAAAACTAAAATTACCAGAAAGAATAAAATAGACTAAAATGATAACAAAAGGTTCAGTAAGAAAAAGAGTTTGAGCAAGACTCACAGAGAAAATAGAGACTATAATAAATGAAAATAGATATAAAAAGGGTGAAATATAATATTAAACTAACACTATATAAGAGCCAAAGAGCATACACCAAAGAAATGACAACTTAGGAGAAATAGATTTCAACTTACAACCTACTAAAAAACTCACAAAGTTCTAACCAAAACAACAACAAAAAAAAACATAATGTAAAACATTCAATTTGGATAAGTAAAATAAGGCTGTTACTCTGAATATGAAAAGATATAACAGCTAGAGCAAAACCCGAAGAGTCCATACACAATAAAAACTTCAATAATAATCTACAGATTCAGTTGTATGATACAAAATTCACATATAATTATCTATTGTGTTTAACACACTAATAAAAATAGAAAGTAATTAAGAAAAATGCCTCAATGAATTTCCATGAAGAAAATATCTAGAGATAAGTTTAACCAAGCTGAAAGAATTGTACATTGAAAACTGTAAGACACTGATAGAATAAATGGAAGATACAAAGAATTCAAAAGAAACTCCATATTCATGGATTGGAAATGTGAATATTACTAAAATGTCCAATATTCTACAAATTGCTTATCAAAATTCAATAATTTTATAGGAATAAACTATATTAAAACTTGTATGAAATTATGAATGAATACAAAAGCAATTATGAGGAATAACAAAGCTAGAGGCACTAGGCTTCCTAACTTCAAACTGTACTGAAATATTCTAGTTATTAGGACTTGCACAAAAACAGAAACATGAATTAATGGATCAAAATTAATTGTTCCAAGAATTCACTATTCATACATAGTTAATTGATCTACTACAAAATAGAAATGAACATAATATTAGGAAAAGCTAATCCTATCAATAAGGTAGTGTTAGGAAAAGTGAATAATCACTCACAAGAGAATGCAAATGGAACACTATCTTACATTACATGCAAAAGTTAATTTAATATGATTTACATGTTTAAATGCAGAGCTGGAAACCATAAAACCACTAAAAGGAAAATTAGGGTGTAAGCTACTTGACATCAATCTTTTTTTATTAATTTTTATTTTGACCAAAATGGATTACAAATCTTTCACAGTAATATTTTAGGTACATAGTGACATTGAATCAGGGGCATTCCCACCACCAATGTTGTCCTCCCTCCACCCTTGTTCCCAGCATGCATCCCGTATCCCTTCCATCATTTTGTTCCCTTAATTACGTTTTTAAGCTCATTTTTATTTATTTTCTCCTTTATACATGTGAGTGTATATATACATATTTTTTCTTGTCCTGTTTTTGTTTCCTTTTTTTCCTTAACTAAAAAGATATTAGTTCTAAAATAAATTATAAAGTATATTACTATTAATTAGATGCTCTTAAATCAAAGATTAAAAATGAGAAAATCAACAAATAAAAGTTTTATTCAATACTGTTCAGGAATCAAACTCCTTCATGTGGCAAAGTCATAGCCATCTGACAAGTTACAAATACAATTCTATATCTAAACATTTTAAATAGAAAGCAAAATTGCTAAAAATAAAGATGTTACTATCCATTTTTTCTATTTTTAAATTTTAAATAACATTTTAAAATTTTAAACTGCTCATCACACAGAACTAAGTAGATAAGAAAACTACTGCACAATTTTGGAATAGAGAAGCATGAAAATGCCTCAGTTATATAAAGGCATGTGTGATGATGCAAACAAACCACCTTTGGATGCTGGAGCAATAGCATAGCAATAAGGATGCCTGTTTTGCACATAGCTGACCTGCATTTGATCCCTGACATTCCTTCCATATGATTCCCAAAGTCTGTTAGGAGTGATCCTTGAGCACAGAGCCAGGAGTAACCCCCGAGCATTGCCAGGTAAGGGTCCTACACAAACAAAACCAAGCAAATCATCTTTACTTCTGAGGTGGTTGAGATAAACAAAATACTGCAAACTTGCCTACTTACTAGTCAAAACATACACTACTCATTTTTACCAATGCATGAGTCATACGTGGGGTGTAAATTAAAGAATATTACAGAACAATCTTCATTTGCTCTTCCCTGAACAGTACCTCTTAAATCTGAAAAACAGACAAATTCTAGATTTTCCATAAATATCATTGTATCTTCAAAAGGGACTTCAGAAGGTCAGAGATTTGGCAAATGGGTTTTGCTATAATCCTAAGTATATTAATGGCATGCCAACTTATTCAATAGTTATTCCTTGTTTGGAAGGGAGGATGAGTTACATGTACAGGTGTTCAGGGACTACTACTGGTTCTGTGCTCAGGCATAATGCTTACCATTACTTAAGAGACCATATGTGGTATCAGCAATCACACTGGGGTCAGACACATGTAAGCAAGTTCCTCAACCTTTGCACTATTGCTGTCGCCCCTAAAAAGTAACTTGCTCTCAGGGAAAGCTTCCTATTCTCACTACTGCGATATGTAGAACTTACTCTCTATACCAGAGGTGAAACCCATCTACAATTATGTTTGTAATCATGGTGTTTAAAAATAAATTAAAATTTTTCCTGCTTTTAAACCTTTTAGTCTTAGAAATTCCAATATGACAAAGTATATAGGTATATAAATAAAACATTTACTGGTAAGAAGTCAGAAAGAATTTCTTCTAAACAAATTCTTAAATTTATATGACCCATATGAAGTTGTGACCTGTGTAGCTAAGGTTAGGCAATTAGAGTCTGCATAAGAGTTCACTAACTTAGGACATTCACAATGGAAAAAATACATTTACATTGTAGAAATATAACCATTTTCCATCATTTTTGGCAAAAATATTGCTAAGCAACATTAAATAAAAATACCAATGTAATCTCTATATAAAGAACACTATGGTAACAGAACCTCTAGCTGTTTTGGGTAATGGTCAAAACACAGAGTACTTTATGAAAAGATAATTCAATTTAGTATGATAATTTTTCAGAGATTTAAATTACATTATATGCAAAACCTTATTGCTCCCTATACTAAAATTAACCTAAATTTAGAATTTGGAAGAAACAAAAAAATTCTCTTTAATTCATTGTTTTTAGATTTAAATCTAGTGGTCCAAAATGTGCTACTTTCTGAGAAAAGCAGGATGAATTTGAATTTTGAAGAGAAAGTGTTACCAATACTCAATCATCAATTAAAAATGTGCATTTTTCACACAATTTTTCACACAGTAAAGAGGTGAAACCCATCTACAATTATGTTTGTAATCATGGTGTTTAAAAATAAATTAAAATTTTTCCTGCTTTTAAACCTTTTAGTCTTAGAAATTCCAATATGACAAAGTATATAGGTATATAAATAAAACATTTACTGGTAAGAAGTCAGAAAGAATTTCTTCTAAACAAATTCTTAAATTTATATGACCCATATGAAGTTGTGACCTGTGTAGCTAAGGTTAGGCAATTAGAGTCTGCATAAGAGTTCACTAACTTAGGACATTCACAATGGAAAAAATACATTTACATTGTAGAAATATAACCATTTTCCATCATTTTTGGCAAAAATATTGCTAAGCAACATTAAATAAAAATACCAATGTAATCTCTATATAAAGAACACTATGGTAACAGAACCTCTAGCTGTTTTGGGTAATGGTCAAAACACAGAGTACTTTATGAAAAGATAATTCAATTTAGTATGATAATTTTTCAGAGATTTAAATTACATTATATGCAAAACCTTATTGCTCCCTATACTAAAATTAACCTAAATTTAGAATTTGGAAGAAACAAAAAAATTCTCTTTAATTCATTGTTTTTAGATTTAAATCTAGTGGTCCAAAATGTGCTACTTTCTGAGAAAAGCAGGATGAATTTGAATTTTGAAGAGAAAGTGTTACCAATACTCAATCATCAATTAAAAATGTGCATTTTTCACACAGTAAACAATATTTTACCAATGTCTTAAGCGGCTACAGGAAATATTTCTCTAATGCTTCAAATGTGTGCTATCAATATCACCCCAAATCTATTAAATAAGATATCCTCTAGGTAATTTTGATATGAGCTAAAACAAAAACTTGCTAGATAAGAAATAAAAACAATATTATTAATATTCATAATCATTTAATCTGGCATGACTTTAAACTATAAAGCAACAATATTGCCTTTGTTAGTTAGGAAGTACTTCCTTCAGACCTAAAGCCTCTCTAACAGTGTTCAGGAAAGCTGTCAAGTAAGTCAAGAAATCAAGTTTTCAAAATCAATATAAAGTCAAAGACAGTTTAATCTTTTCCTTGAAAACTTCCGTTTTGTATTCTTTAAATTGTAGCATACATCAAAACTAACTTTTTTTTTAGTCATGTATGTTATACTCTTGGCTAATATATTGACACCTAAGATATAAAGAGTTAATATAACTTTTGTGGTTCCTGTCATTACACTGATGATAAATGAACACAGGTGCTTCTGACATTAAAGAAATAGAATAGGTTTCTGTTACAAATAATGCTCCAGACCAATTTATGGGGATCAAATCTCAATAATTTCAATAACATCACCATGACGATTATTTTCTGTATGCTTAAAAGTACCTTTTAAACTATAAACAGACCCACAGATTAGTTTTTGTATTCTTAATGTATGTGTATGTTTGCTATACTAGTAAAGATTCACCTGTTCTGGTAAAAAAGTATAATCATTACACTATCATTTTATATACTGTACAGGGTCCTTTTAAAATCTTTAATAATTTTTCTGTTGCATTTATTCCTGTATTAATTTATATATAGGCTTAATATATTTTTTCCAAATACATAATTTTATTCCCAAAGCAGAGCTCAAGAAGCCATAGTGCTATTCCTGTTGAGACTCAGCGAGGCTGTCTGCACAGTACAGACTTTATCAGTGGTGCTTAAATCTACCAGAACTATGGTAGGGCCTAGTGGGCTTGGTAGGGCTTGGTGGCAAGGGGTAATGTTATATCAGAAATGAACTCCAAGCCTACCATACATGTGTTACAATCCAATGAGCTATATCCCCAGAATATGTTACAAGGGTCCCTTACTACAGTACTCTCCTTCTTACCTCAACTTCTTGCTCACTTTAATTTTATGACCAGAATCCAAATATTTATATTTGGCGTTGTTCCCTTGATTTCTTTATACCCTAATTATATTTAATATTAATCAGTAACTGTATTTATCTCTTTAGCATGATCTCTCCTAATTTCCCATATGTACTTCATTTATTTGAAATCTCTACTGGCTTTACTAACCAATTTTATGTATTTGTATTACTACTTTCATTATGAGAGTTATAGTAAGTTTAATAGTGAATTAAATAATTTCCTAGACAAATCATATATTCTTGGCATATTTATGTATAGTCTCCAGGAAATCCTGAGACATTAAAAAAATCGATGTTAAAATAATTTTGCTTTCTCTTTCACAAAACCACGAAATCTGTGAAGGAAATAAAAGAAAAATGGAGTGCTGCATCAGGCAGTATCCAGGGCTTACTCTGGCTCTGTCCCAGAATTACACCTGGTGGCTCAGGAGATACATATAGGGCGGAGGGCTGCCCTGTATTGAATTTCTGTTGTTAACCTACAAAGGAAGTACCCTATTTACTGTGTTATCTCCCCAGTCCTAAAAATAAAATTTTTTGTAAATATATATTTGAATAAACCTCCTCTTCGACCATGGAAAATGGTGAAGGAATTCTGAAACAGTGGTGGAGGTTTTGGTGCAGTAAAATATACCTTTAAAATAAAGATTCTGGGGCCAGAGAGATAGCATGGAGGTAAGGCATTTGCCTTGCATGCAAAAGGTCGGTAGTTCGAATCCCAGAATTCCATATGGTCCCCTGAGCCTGTCAGGAGCGATTTCTGAGTGTAGAGCCAGGAATAACTCCTGAGCACTGCCTGGAGTGACCCCCTCCCCAAATATAAAAAATATTAAAATAAATTATAGATTCTAAATTATGAAATCTCAATAAAAAACTTGTATTTCTAAATTTTTGTAAGTATCTATCTTAGAAAACCATTATGGTCTATATTAAATTACATATAATTATAATAGGGATTTGGTCCTTTATGCTTCAATATTTAGTAACTCAGGAAATTTTTGATAAAATGATAAAAGCTAAGCTGATCCATAAGAAATTTCACTTGGGGACTGGAGAGATAGCATGGAGGTAAGGCTTTTGCCTTTCATGCAGAAGGATGGTGGTTTGAATTCCAGCATCCCATATGGTCCCCTGTGCCTGCTAGGGGCAATTTCTGAGCATAGAGTCAGGAGTGGCCCCTGAGCATTGGCCGGTGTGACCCAAAAACCAAAAAAAAAAAAAGAAATTTCACTTGAATGTCAGTATATTTTAAGGCTCATTATAACAGTAAACAAAGTTTATGAAATCTAAAAAACTATAAGCTAGCAATTTCACTTATAAAAAGTTAGATTTTATTTTATATTACTTCATATTTTCTAAATTTATCTGTATAGAAGACTATTCTGACATAACACATATACATCTCTCATACACATATGCTAAAAGTGTTTATTCAGGTAAAGCACTCTTTCCAGTTGGTTTGTAATGTAGGAATTTCTGAAAAAATTTCAGGAAGAAAATTTTGTACATAAAATAATAAGGCCTAGGACCTTATTTTTCAATTGATGGTTTGCTTTTAAGCTTATCCTTCCAATCAATACTTGTCTTTCATTTACTTGATAACTCATTATTTTCCAGGTTAACACTTTAAACATAATGGGAACAGAAAAACAACTGATGCAGGTCTCATGAAATGCAAGCTGTCTTCTAGGAAAGTAAAACACAAAATAAAGACTTAAAGGAAAAGATTAGGTTGAAAAACTAAAGTTATCAGATAAATCTTATTGACAAAGTGAATTATGTGTATCAAGAAAGTGAATTTTGTATAAGGACTTGAAAGTGTTAGCAGACAACAGACCTCTGAAATATAAAAACAAAAAATATTGAGACAATATCATGCTTTATATCTAAAAGGGAAAGTAACTATAAAGAGATATGACAAGGAGAGATCAGATTTTGTAAGCTAAAGGAAATGACTTTGAGAGAAAGATACTTTTACTGTATAAAATAGGAAATAATACTAAGTGTAGGCAAAGAAAAAATTTTAAAATTACTTTCTTAAAGGTATGTTCAGTATACAAGGTAGTAAAGGCAACATGGAACCATCATTGATTCAGATTTTGATTATGATAAGAGAAATGATTAGGATTCTGCACTTATTCAAAATAGAGTTGGAAGTAGGATCTGAATGAAAGAAAAGAGATGACAAGCTTAAGAATTTAGGAGCTTCCTCACATGAGACTAAATGCATATAGATGGAGCAGGGGAGGAGGGGCTTATTTTCGACCAGTGAACTCAAGATGTCAATAGACCATGCAAATGCTATTTGAAAAGTTGAAGTTGTTCCATAGTTTACTGTGAAATCTGACTTAGAGATAAGCATGAATCCCATCAGGGATCCTAAACTATATACAAACTTAGGATCTATTATTGGGAAACTAAAATCATGAAAAAAATATGTATCATGCATTATAATAAACCATACAGGTAATAAATGTAATTACCTACTTTAAGTATAAGTAGACATTGTGACTTAAGGATATATATCACTACTACGTAAAAGGAAATGAGATTTCACTCCTATGATTAGTTTCAACCTACGACTTCACATTTCAAGCCCATATTGAAGAGTTCTGATGGTTATGCAACAAGTAAACAAGAGTGGGTCAAAAGCCTGTAGAAAAGGGAGGGAACAAGGTAAGTGAACTTAGGTAGCCTCTAAAATTCGAGGCTATCTCTTACTTGCAGTTAGTAAGAAGCTTGGATCCTCAGTCAAAGAGATGCAAGAAAATGAACATTGCCATTGACCTGGATTAATCTGAAAGGATCAGTATCTAGCTAAGCTTCTACAAGAGGATGAGCCTCAATTGAGACAGTGTTTGCACTCTGTAAGGCGATGAGTATACCTACAAAATTTGCAAGCTCTTGATTCCTGGACTCCTGGCAAAAAGGAGGTAATACATATCTGTTGCATTTAGTAAGTAACTAAATTTGTGGTAATTAACACAGCAAAGGAAAAATAATATGGTAGCTAAAAAAATTATGCAATATGTATGCAAAATAAAAATATGAATACACCATTATTGCTTGACAAAATATAAAATCAATTGGAGATGTCTGGTCATAAATGTAAAATGAGGACAGTGAGTTTTATTATTTTTTTTTTTTTTTGGTTTTTGGGCCATACACACTTGATGCTCAGGGGTTACTCCTGGCTAAGCGCTCAGAAATCGCCCCTGGCTTGGGGGGACCAAATGGGATGCCGGGGGGATCGAACTGCGGTCCGTCCTACTCTAGCGCTTGCAAGGCAGACACTTTACCTCTAGCGCCACCTTCCCGGCCCCTTATTATTATTTTTTTATACAAACCCTACATGACCTATCCAGGAGTAGTTAGGAAAATTTGGACATATCAGTTTCCATATGACATTTCCACATGCCCATTTGAGAACAGTGAGTTTTAATTTGTAGTTCTTTTGTAACTACAGCAAGGGTGCCCTAGGTGTCAACCGTTTTAATTTCTTTTATATATTTTAGATTTTTATTGTATAAATTCAAATGTTAACAGTAATTAAGTAAATGTCTCTCTCTATTTTTATTTGAAATTCCTTTTATTTTTCTGAAATTAGGAATAAGACCAAAGTCCAAATAATGAATCTAAAATTAGGGTTGTAATTTTTTTTTTTTTTTGGTTTTTGGGTCACACCCAGCAGCACTCAGGGGTTCCTCCTGGCTCTATGCTCAGAAATCGCTCCTGGCAGGATCGGGGGACCATATGGGATGCCAGGATTCGAACCACTGTCCTTCTGCATGCAAGGCAAACACCTTACCTCCAGGCTATCTCTCCAGCCCCCAAGGTTGTGATTTTTAACCTTTTTTTTTTGGTATTTTTTGGGGGCCAAATCCAACGACCCTCAGGAGTTACTCCTGGCAATACACTCAGAAATCATTTGCTCCCTCTGGCCCCTAACAAATTTTTTTGAATCTTTTTTTTTTTTTTTTTTTGGTTTTTGGGTCACACCTGGCAGTGCTCAGGGGTTACTCCTGGCTCTATGCTCAGAAATCGCCCCTGGCAGGCACAGGGGACCATATGGGACGCCAGGATTCGAAACACCGTCCTTCTGCATGAAAGGCAAATACCTTACATCCATGCTATCTCTCCGGCTCTGAGTTTTTTTACTCTTAAAGTGGCAGGAAAAAAATTATTATCACTTACACTGTACTAAATTTAACTAATATTATGAGTAATCAATATATCTGAACTATTCTTTATAATTTCAACTTTTTCTTTAAATTTTAAAAGGATTGCTTAAAAATCAATTTATTATATCTTTATAGGCACCATATTTAAAATCTCTTATGTAAAACATTCCTAATTGTACCTAGCAATATGCAACACTAAAAATGTATGAATTACTAGCCCTACTTTTCTTCTCTAATTGGAAAAATAGCAACTTGATATGCAAAGAGAAAATAATTATAGGGCAGACTGAACCATCTTACACAATTGTTTTAGAGAACAAAATGCAGAAACACTTATAATATTTAGTTAACTCAGTTTCATGGAAGGACAGGTTATTTATCGTATCTAAGAATAATCTTCCTTTTTTGGTTATCACTTGAAAAATCAGAAAAAGTAAATGAAATGTAACATTTTATAATGGGCAGTCAATTTAGATATTTTCTGCTCAAAAATTATTTACTTCTTACTTCAACTTATGAGCTGCTCGTATTATCTGAATTTCACAGAAGGAACTGAAGCTCAATTTAATATACAAGTAAGTGGCAGAACCGGAATTTACTCAATCACTGGCAATTTGCTCCAGTCTAAGCTTTAACCATCTTTCTCTAAACAGGCTCATATAATTCTCCTTCAATTGTAAGGGAAACTTTATTACAGATTGATAGCATTGTATTTATAGTCTGTAAATCTAACCCAAGGAAACATGTTAGTTTGTCTGATCTGTGGAAACAAAAATGTATTGAAATGGTGTTTTTTTTTTTCATTTTTATTTTGATCATAATGGCTTACATATCTTTCACAGTAGTATTTTTAGGTACATATCAACATTGAATCAGGGGAATACCCATCACCAAATTTGTCCTCCCCCCATCCCAGTTCCCCTTCTGCAACCCATATGATATTCTTTTTTAAAGAATAGGCAAGATTAATGCTGAAAGTACAGATGAAACTTACTATTTGATATGTTTTCAGTGTTTATCATTATGGTGTATTCTAAATTTTAGACATTTAGAGTACCCTGTAAATTTTGATTATATTAGCATAGATCATAGAAAAATTATTTTGGAAATAAAACTCAATTCTAGTTCATATAGCTAATATTAATGAGAATAATTAAATAGTTGCCTGGTTGTTTTTCTATCGTTTATAACAATTCATATGGAAAACTGTAATTATTTTTGATAGAGGCTATCATTTACTGACTTTTTTTACTGTATTTTTTTGGTCTATAACTGGTGGTGCTGGGAAGATTAGTATGTAGTACTAGGAACCAAGCTTGGGTTGACTATATGCAAGGCAAACTCTACCTACTGTACTATGTATGATTCCATTCTAATAATTTTTTTATCTAAAACAGAATTCTGTGGTTTTGAAACATTCCTTATAGTTATAAAACTAAAGACACATATGCTAAATTGCTAGGTAAGAAGATGAAGACTACTGAAATCTATTTTCTTATAAACTGAAATCTATATATAGACTATCGTCTACAGATGATAAATCTATTTTTATAAACTGAAATCTATTTTCCTATAGTCTATTCTATGCATGAAAAAGTTAAGTTTATCATATTAAAGAAAATATTTTAGGGCCTGGAGAGATAGCACAACAGCGTTTGCCTTGCAAGCAGCCGATCCAGAACCAAAGGTGGTTGGTTCGAATCCTGGTGTCCCGTATGGTCCACCGTGCCTGACAGGAGCTATTTCTGAGCGTAGAGCCAGGAGTAACCCCTGAGCAACGCCGGGTGTGGCCCAAAACAAAAAACAAACAAAAAAAAGAAAATATTTTAACTTGATTAGCCACATGAATCTTAATATCGTACAACTGAATTAATTAGGTTTAGATACAAGAAATAATTGTGCCTTTATAGAAATCTGAGTTAACAATAGCAAAAAATAATCATCTGACCTACAAGATAAATAGAATATATTGGGAAATATATTATACATAATATATATTAATAAATATATAAAATTCACACTGTTATACATAGTAGATAAAATTAATCCCTTCAATAAATTTAAGGACATATTTTATTCATTTTCTTTTTCTTTTTTTACTTCTTTAATAAATCTTTAAGCACCATGATGACAAGCATGTTTGTAGTTGGGTTTCAGCCATAAACAGAATACCCCCCTTCACCAGTGCGACATTTCCACAACCAATGCCCCCTATATTTTACTCTTAAGAATTTCACCTCATGTAATCTGGTAGTTTTAATGTGAGTTTGTAAATGAAGAAAAGAAAAAAGTATAAATAAAATACATTTTATAAATACAATTTGTGCAGAGTTGACAGTATAAAACCACAATATTATTTCATATTAGAAAGTTTAACTAAAACAAATTAGAAAACAACTATAAACAAATTACATTTGTCAGAAGTGAATATAATAACTAGAAAGTGAAAATATAGCATTAGAAAATTATGACATAATTATCTCCTTAATTAATTTAGGAGTCACTTCCAGGCCCAGTGATGCTCAGTCTTTCTTAGGCTAAACCACCAGGGTCATATATACCAATATTCAAGGGACTCTGTGGTGCTAGAGATAGAACTCAAGGCCGCAAACTAAGTAGACATAAGCACTAACATTGGAGTTATCTCTCTAGTCCCATAATTATCTGTTTTAATAAATATATAATATTCACACTGTTATGAAATTAGTGAAAGGAAATAAAATTCTACCATCAAACAAAAATTTTAAGATGTCTTTCATGATCCAAAATTTTTTACTATATACTTGTGAAAAACCCTTGTTTTTATGGTTGCACTCATGTTTCTTATTTTTGCTTGGAAAAGAAAGAATGAAGTATAAAGTAACTTTAAAAACATAAAGTCAGTTCTTCTTCCCAATAGTTTTCGAATCATATAGTTAAAAATCATGTAAAACGAAAGTCAGATAGAGTGAAAATGTGTATATGCACTTTAAATTTCATGAACAATGATACAAGCTTAGTTCTTTATGTAGTACTAATTCCTCAAAAAGGTTGTACTAGGCTTCATCACTGGAAGTGTGTATGTTCATTTGCCTTTTTGATTTGGGGCCATATCTGGTGCTCAAGCTTCACTCCTGATGGTGCTCAGGGGACCACATGTATTGCTGGGGACTAAACTGGGATCAGCTGTGTGTAAGGTACACATCATAATCACTGTACTATATTTTACTGACCTGAGATGTGTTTATTTTTCAAAATAAATTAACTGGGGCTAAAATATAGGTATTATGTTTTATCTGATGATTAACTACTATGGAAAATGAAAATCAAGCTTAAAATACCAAATAACATTCTAAATTCTAGTTTGTTTTAAGATTAGGATTTTTAATTTTTAGTGAGATTGTAAAACAACCAATGAATGAGAAGCATAACTTTGATTAGATCACATAGAAAAGCTACATTCAATATATTTAGCAAATATATAGTTAAGTGTTAGTAATCTGTTAATCAACTACATAAAAATCTATCAAATTCATGGTTTTGTAAAATAGTTAAATAATAGTCCCATGAAGTCTTAAGCTAGTAATAGTTGAAAAATATTAATAAAAATTACACTTTCCATCTAAATAAAAGCTCATCTCAGACAAAATGAAAATGTTTTAAATAATTTAATAAATATACTTTTAGTATTTATCAAGTTAATGCACATTATGGGCCTGGATTACATGCATTTTTTATTCCCTTAAATATGCCAATAAATATTTATGAAGAAAACTCTACAAATACATTAGTATTCAAGTAGGCTTCAAGTCAAATATATAAATTTATAATTGTAAGGTTTAGAACTCCCAAAAAATGACTAGTATAAAATTCTAAGAAAATCCTGTTTCCTTAACTTCTAAAAGGTATTGAGATGATCCCAAAAATATATTTTCAGTTACTTTTAAATAGCTAAAAATTGCTGTTAATTAAAGGGTTGAATATTTTTATACAGCAAGGCATGTCTAAAAAAAAACAAATAAAAATGCACTCACTTTTAAAGGTAAACCTTTGCTCATTAAGTAGTATTTACACATTATGTTATTTTACCATATATTTCAGGATCCTGGGAAGAAACAATAAGGGAGATTATAAACACCAACTCTATCAATAATGCTTAGAGCTTCATAAAGTCATCAAATTTAAAGAGGAAATCCCCCATTCCAATAGTTTTCCACCTGAATGTATATCTACTATCTAAAGTTAAAATGCATAGAAATGTTCAGGAATAATTGATATCCTTCCTCTGGTTTGTTGGAATTGATCATGACACACATATGTGAATGAACGAATACATCCTTAACCCACCATTATCTTTTTCTCCAGTATGCAGGCAATCACCCGTGAAAAGTATGGTGTAGATGATAGGATGATACTGTACCTGATTAGCTCTGGAGGTGGTCATGGGATCAGATGGAGAGGACTTGGTGGTAGTTGGGGAAGATGACAATGTCTGGGAACAAAGCAGTTCAGGAGCAAATCAACCTTTATAAGCCTTAAACTGATTATTTAAATAAAACAAAATAAAATAAAATGTAATATAACGAGAACAAAATCCTATGAACAAAGCTTTTCTCCTACTTGTTCAAATTTAATGGAATATAACAATTGATTAATGCATGTAAATAAGCATGCATAAGCATGTAAAAATAAACTCATGACTTGAAATCATGATGGTGACTGATAAAAATTCACATGAGTATTATAGGTACCCTGACCATATTCATGAATAGTAGTCTCTTTCTTTTCCCTTTTTTTTTACTTGAGGTTAAGAGATAATAAGCAAAGGTTCAAAAATTTTCATTTTTAAAATCGAGTCATTTTTCTATCAATGAATACAGTCTGGGATTGGAAGAAGTGGTGAAATGAAGTTTACTTTGGCATAAAAGTATCCACCTACTTAATATGCTGAACATCACCAACAAGTTGATTCCACATGAATTTAGGGATCCATACTTAAAAAGTAATTAAATGTGAAGTTCTGAGTTCTTAATATCACATTATCTTCTAAATTATTAATTATAATAAACTTAGAGCTCGTCTGAAAATGTAAACATTAACTTCATATTAATAAACAGAAAATAACATTTTAAGAAATTGCTAAAATAGTTTTATTATGTATGCTAAATATGGAATTTTTAATACAGATGAATAGTATAATGAATTGGAGCATCATCAGCCTGTGTTAAATACAAGCACAAAAAATTAGAAAAAAATTTTAGTTTATGTCACTTTGAAACACACACACATAAAAATATTATATGAGACCATAATGTTCTTGTTGAACTTTCAATAATATATTTTTAAAAATTCTCATTTCTAAAGTCCTTTAACTGTAAATGTTAATAATTTTTTGAGAGTTATTTTCACTCAGCAGATAACAATGCTTAAATACTACTATAGGTATTAATACTTCTGGTTAGTAGGTGAAACAACATAATTGTATAGTATCAACACAGCTGTAGCTGGATGCTCTGTTTTTATATTTAAATATTAAAATTATTTATCTATTAGCAAAGTATAACTTTAAAGATTTAGTGGTGTCAGAGTAAAAGGAGATGGCATTGAGGGGCCAGAGGAGTGGCACAAGCTGTAAGAAGTCTTCCTTGTGCACACTAGCCTAGGATGGATTGTGGTTCAATCCCCTGGAGTCTCATGTGATTGGTTCCCCCAAGCCAGGAGCAATTTTGAGCGCACAGACAGGAGTAAACCCCTGAGTATCATCGGGTGTGGCCCAAAAACCAGAAAAAAAAAAAAGGAGATGGCATTGAAAGTCAAATATAAGATTTCCAAAGTTTTAATTTGAATATGATTAATCATTTACTTATTGCTTCTTAACTCACAAAGATACTTTACCTAAATGTTTAATCATATCATTAAATTCAAAATGCCCTAAGACCACAAAAGTTTCATATTTTCTTGTTTTCTTCTTATACTTTGTATAATAAATTCCTTACATTTCTCCAGAAAAGGTTTCATTTTTAGTTTTAAAACTGTTTTAGCTTTTTATTTATTTTTGTTTATTGGTCCACGCCTGGCAGTTCTCAGAGCGTACTCCTGGCTCTAAGCCCAGGGGGATCACTCCTGGGTAGGGCTCAGGGGACAGACTACATATGATGCTGAGTATTGAACTTGGGGAAGCAATATGCAAGGCAAGTTCCTTATTGCTATACTATCTCTCGGGCCCCATAATATCTTCATTAAAAAGAAATACTGTGATGGAAAATACACTATACTTCTGACTAAATGCTATTATATATAATTGATTAGTCAAGGTTTTTACTTGTTAAACTCTGGTTTACTGAAATGTTACATAGAATTCTTGGGAAGGTATGTTAAAAGTTCTTTTCAGTACTAATATCAGATTAATTATTAGGATGCTGACTAAAGATATTTAAAATATATCTAGGGATCATTTTTCCCATTATAAGTTAAAATACAAGTCAGTAGCCAATCAAGAAACCAGGTAAGTGTGGTGAGTTCTTTTATTTTCACTAGGGTAAATCTGAAGAATAATCTGAAAATAACAGATTCTTTAAGACACCCACCTTGCCTAGATCTGATACTCAAAAGTCTTAAAATACTGCAAAGTACTATGTCCAAAAAATTAGTCATATCAAGTAATTCAGAATTTGTAGTATTATTGTCTGTCTATTTATTGCTTTTTTGCTTGACATGTATATGAAATATCAGGTAAATATTAACAACACAGTCACACATTCATCAGCATTGTCCTTAATAATTATGATGCTGCTTTTTTCCATAACTAATTTTAAATTTCTCAGACATATTAATTTTTAAAATCATTCAAGTTTTGGTAAGAGGTACGATTTATATCTTAAAAAATAGAAAAGGGGTAAGTTTGGGATTGAAGTATGATTGTCAAAATGTAATAGTAAATTTACTCTTAAATATATTTTCTTGGATTAAGTTTATAAAATAAGCCAATATGTAAAAGACAAATATGTGAAAAGTTTTTAGCATTCTAGTATGCAAATAGTGATATAATCACAAGTCACTTGCTTTCACAAATCTATCTGTTAATTCATATTTCACAAATTCTGCATTTCAGCTCATTTTTTGAAGTACTAGAATAAAATAGTCTATAAGTATCTCAATGCAAATACATTCAAGTAATGGCATTAAAAGTTCTAATATTAGATTTATAAATTTTTAATATCTGTCCTTAACCACACAATGAGAAGAGATATAAAACTATGAGAAACATTTACTGTTACCCTAATATTTCATAAAATATTACTATTACCTACACTTGAAGCTTATTTGTTTTAAGTAAAATCACATAATATTTATTTTGAAGGTATAAATAAGTGATTACCTATATGATGTATTAAAATACTTATTATAAATAAAATTATGAGTACATACTCTTAACTTCTTTAAATTTATCAAATTGCAATTATGAAGGCATATTTCATTTTACCACTCTTTCAAATGGTAAAATTTTTTATTTACATATCTTTAGCACTAAAGATTCAATTTTAAACTTTAAAGACTGGATTGCTAATTTAAAAAAATTTAAAAGAATTTCAGAACTTTATATAATAGAGAACCCCTGGAATATAAACTAATTTTGAGTAATTCAAAATTTAACAATAAGCCTTACTTAAACATATATAGAAAGTTAAGCTTGAGAATAAGAATTTTAGAGTCATTACAAATTGTAAATGTTCTCCATTAACATATGACACTTTTGCTGAATCAGACTTTTACTAAAAATAAACTATAAGGCAGCTTACTTTTAAGAGAATACTTTATACTGTCAAAAACTTCCCATTTGCATAAAAGTAGTGAGAACAGCCTTAAATCACAAATCTCAAATGCAATATAGAAACTATTATTAATTAATGGAGTAACAATTACTCAAGCAATTAATTCTCCAAACTAGTGTCTAGAGTACTCTTAATTTTATACACTACTCTGTAAAAACTAAAGGATAAATAATAAAATACCTAATTATCATCTTTAGCTTTACATTCTGCAAGTTTGAAACCAGTTACCCTGATTTTATACTCATGTCTAATTTCAAAGGTTCCCACAATTCTTATTCCAGAATTCATTTACTAATAATTGTTCAGATTGCTCATTCTCTTCAATTCCTCATTTAACCTTTCAGCTAACAACGTCTTTCATCTTTCATGAATGAAATAATGATTTATCAGAATGAATTTCCTTAGTTATTACAGTTGATTTCATTGAAATTTTTCCAGTTTATTAAGTCCCAGTTTCCCAGTTTCTTATTCTTTTTACTGTAAACAAAATAGAGCAACTCAAACCTTCTTCTCTTCATAAGCTAGGCTCTTGGAACACCCAATTGTTTTTTCCACCACTCCTGAGTCATCTTGTTAAAACTAATGATCTTATATATATTCGGCCTCTCCAAATTTTCTGTCTAGTTCCATCTCATTCTTTAATATAGAATATTAACTACTGAGAATTGGAGTTTAAGTGAATCTCTTCCATCTAACTTATACTTTGTTCACTATGATATATGGAATTTAAAACAAGCAGATTCTATACTCAATTTTTATATTTTTCCTTTATTAGACTCTTTGCTTTAGGAAAATAGTGATTGTTCATAGTACTATAATGCTTGTCTTACTTTCCTTCATAAATACTTATACTTTGTTAGCTCTTTTCTTTTACTATGAATGTAATAAAATTTGATCATTTCTACTATAATCAAGGACTCATTACCAATTTTAGATAGTCATTTCTGATTCTATCAAAGACTGGAATCAGAAACTCCTACAACTTAAAGTCATATCCAAACTTAGACAACCATTTATTACTTACAATGTTAAGAAATTGCTTGGACAAACCAAAGTTCTGAAGTGTTGTCTAATTGAAATTCACTATTTTCCCCTAGGTTTCACCATTTTGCTAGACTCAAAATCTCTGTATCATTTTTTAGTCAGTTTCCACCATTTTGAAACTAAAATCAGTCTTACAGATTTTACTGCGAAATATTTTAACCATACAGTTTTTTTCAACTTTTTACCAGCAAAAGAGAGTGTTCATCATCTTGTCCTTAAAATATAATCAGTCACTATTCTATTTCAAATGAAATTCTCATCTTGGGAAAACTATTCTAAGGTTTTGAGAAGTGTGGAAGAAAGAAATCTAGATGACTATGAAGCAGCATTGAAAACTATATAGTCCAGGGTTAAGGTTAATTTCCTTATATGTTTTCTAGTAAGTTACCCAATTCCCCTAATCATCAAATTCCTTAATACTAGCAGTCTCTATTATCTATACCTATCTCAATGTTTATGGATAGATGAAATGTAATAATACATATAAAGTATATTAACATCATGGCCAGCAAAGAAACAGAATAAGTTTGGCATTACCATCAAGTACAATCATTGATATTAGATTTTTGACCATAAAACTTTTCCCTAATAAAGATGAATCTCTTAAATTTTATTATGCAAATAAAATAGTAGAAAATATCTTACAAATTGAAAAATCTAAATTTCTGTATAATGAAGCACATTAAAATGATCACTGTTCTCATTTCCTATGAACATCTTACATCTGTAAGTATCTGTCTGGATGTTAAAACAGATTTGAACAAAATATAGAAGTTTATTTTTATAATAGTCCAGAGGAATTAAAAGAACTCTTTTGGAAAAATATTAATAAGACTCATTTCCTTTGGCCAAATGTCAAAGATTCCCTTATTATTCCACTTCTCCAATCATACGCCTTTGATATTCAACATTCAATGTTCTATTTTGTCAGTTTTATTATTGTTAAATAATTATGATGATATGTTTTTCCTCAAATTTATATTCTGAAATAAGATATTTTCTTTTTTCTCTAATTAAACAATTTTCCTATAGTTTTCAAGGTTCAAGTTTTTGATCAATTTTTTACAAATAGCCTACATCTTTAACACTGCTAATTTTTATAGTACATTGCTAATATTATAATGTTGATATGTAACTCTTGGGTATATGTGAATTATTTTTATGAAATTTTAAGCATTGATGATATGACTAACTTATTTTACAATTCACAAATTTATTTTGCAGTGCACTAGTATATTATGATTAGTGAATAATGAACACATGAACTTTCTATTTCTATCACTTTTTCAAGATGAAAATACATTTATACTTAAATTTGATTTTTAAAATACAAGATATTAAAAAATAAAGTAAGGATATTATTTAATTATAAAGACACTATTTGTTAGTGTAGCTTTTCTTAAAAATATTAAAAACACACTTCAGTCCAAAAAGAAATGTAACTACTTTACTGGGTTTTTTTGTTTCTATCATATTCAGTTGCTGACATATTGGTTCATTTACATATATATTTGGAGTGGAATTTATGGGGCTACACAAGAGGAACAGTTTCAATTATATTTTGGGTGCAAAGTACAAAGTTTAAAACATAAAAATCTAAAAATGAAAATATATGTAACAAATAATTTGAGCAAAATTGTCTACCAGGAATGAATTCAAGATTTTCAGAAAAACAGGGCCTAAATTATTTGAAGTAATTCGCTGTTTGGTATTTAGATGTTCTGCAAATGCAGATATAATAAATATTTTTGTAATAAATAATTCATTTTGGGGTACTGGAATTTTCTGCTTCAAGTTCTCCACCTACTAACTTATAGAATGAGCTAAATGGCATTATAAACCTCATGATAGTCTGCTAATCTTAAATCACTATAACAGGCTAAAATATTTTAATAAATGATAATTTTAAATTGCCATTACATCTGCATATGTAAATACTGCGATTTATAAGCAAGTATTTGTTTTAAGTATAAAATAAAAAATACTTGGAAGTGAATTGCCTACAGATAGATTATGTAATGATTTATGTTAACAGTGGTCCTCAAACTACGGCCCGTGGGACACATATTGTATTTGTTCCCTGCTTTGTTTCTTCACTTCAAAATAAGTTATGCAGTGTGCAGAGGAATTTGTTAATAATTTCTGTTTTTACTATAGTCCAGCTCTCCCACAGTCTGAGGGACAGTGAACTGGCCCCCTGTTTAAATAGTTTGAGGACCACTGGTTTATGACATGTAAAATCTTAACTTATCTAATTTACTGTAATATTGTCATACTAGACCTTATCATTCTTAAGAAGATTTGAAGGATCAGAATGTGCTACCTTTCAACAAAACTGTTTGAGAATACATTCAGCTAGTAAATTTCATTGTACGTAATATTCAGCTTCTAACTGTATCTAGATGATACAATTCAGAATATTATATTTCACTAAAATAACCCATGAAATATTAACTTTGAGAGGCAGATTTTTTAGTTATATGTAACTCTTTTATTAATTTTTTTTTTGTTGGGGCAGGAGCCATAGTGCAGTTGTTGGGCATTTGCCTTGCATGTGGTTGACCCAGGACCACAGTTCGATCTCAGTCCCATATGCTCCCCAAGCCAGGAGCGATTTCTGAGCACATAGGCAGAAGTAACCCCTTAGTGTCACTGGGTGTGGCCCATAAACCAAATATTAAAATTGGTTATATGTAACTCTTAAATTTATATGCATATAAATATCTTTTTAGCAATGTAAATCTTAAAATTATCAATCATAAACAGTATATATAAAATAAAACTAATAATTTATTTTTTCATATTAATCATTAGTGTTTTTAATGCAACAAAAAATTACATTTCTGCTTCCATTTTTCAAAACTTGAATTTTGTGTTTAAGCAATCTTAACTTGACAGATAATTTTTTCTTTTTGTTTTTGGAAATATCCAGTAGTACTTAGCTTATTCCTGGCTCTATGCTCAAGGGTCACTTCTGGCATGGCTTAGGGAGACTATGTGATACTAGGGACTAGAACCTGGTCAAGCCACATGCAAGGCAAGTACATTAATTGCTGCACTAATGTAGATAGCCCTTGAAAAAAATTCTTTTTCTTTCCTTTTTTTTTTGGGGGGGGGGGCCCACAACCTGTGGTGCTCAGGGGTTACTCCTGGCTCTGTGCTCAGAATTGGCTCCTGGCAGGCTCGGGAGACCATATGGGATGCTGGGAATCAAACCAGGTTCGTCTGGGGTTGGCCGCATAGCAGGCAAAAGCTTTCCCATTGTGTTATTGCTCTGGCCCCGAAAAAATTCTTTAAAGAAGTATTTTAAAGCTTAACTTCAATAAACTTTTGAAAACTTTCAAATATTTATTGATTTTTGGTACATCTCTTCATGTATGTTTTTTTCTCCTATAATAACAAGGCTGATATATAATGATATATAATGTATTATTTAACATAGTTCTAAGCTAAAATTTTTAATTACTTTTATTTTAATTTATTTATTTATTTATTTTGGTTTTTGGGTCACACCTGGCAGCACTCAAGGGTTACTCCTGGCTCTATGCTCAGAAATCGCTCCTGGCAGGCTCGAGAGACCATATGGAATGCCGGGATTTGAACCTCCATCCTTCTTCATGCAAGACAAACACCTTACCTCTGTGTTATTTCTCCAGCCCTTTAATTACATATTTTATTTTAGTTTTTCACATTTGTAAACCATTATCTTCATTCCTTCTGTAAGCTGATTTGCTTTGCTGTATCATAGGTTTTGAAATGGTTAATTAAATAAAAAATATTATTCAAGATGATAGGCACAGCAAATGTGTTATGTCATTGGATTAGTTGAAATTTATCAATTTAAAATGAATGTTATTTTTATGCATTAAAATATGATCTGTACTCATGAGATTTCTTAACTATATTTTGAAAAATTGATTTTAGGCAATAATTTTATATTATATATTCAGAATGACTTCTTAAGAAATGAATTCAGGACTACTTAATTATGTATACTCAATATTTTCTACATGATAATCCAACAAAAATAAACTGTAAAAATAGTATGCTTCCAAAGTGCATATTTTAAAACTTGAGGCATAAAAAAACCTGTAATACCTTGAAACTATGCAATGCATTACTCACATTTACATAAAGTGTTTAAGCATTAGACACATTGCTTACTAGAATTACTGCACTCAATAAATCTTTTAAAATAATTTCTCATATTATTGACTACATAAAATATTAAATAATCAACAGTTTTAATTCCAGGAATATCTATAAGGCTTATAAATGAATTAAAAATATACAGAAAATATATCAAGTGACTTATTTTTTGACACTCAGTATGGATTGAAATAACATTATTTGAACAAGGCAAAAACAAAGGGAAACATTTGAAAATTCTAGTTTCTTTAACATTGGAAATAGATATTAACCTATAAAATCTCATTTGCCACAGAAAATGTTGGAATTTTAAAGATGATTCATAGACCATTATTTGATGATACTCGGTATTTATTATTTTCAAATAATTAAAATTCATTCACATTATTGTCCTAAATATCTTATAAATGATATAATACTACTCAAGCTACTTTTTATATTTCACTTCATCAAAAATATAAATTATAAAAACCCAATCTTTAATTTTTAAACCTTTTTCACAGTTACTATAGAAAACGAAGAAATAGTAGAAAGAATTAAGGCACAACCAACATTCGATAGTTTAGTGCCAAGTCAATTATTCCTTAGACCCAGGTAAATATAACCCAGAGGTCTTAACATTTAAAACATCATTTTAGATACCTGGATAAGGATACAGCATTGTCATTTTCAAGTCATCAATCTTTATTATTTGCATTGTCTTAGCATTGATGAAAATCATTTCAAAACTATAAGCTGTGAATAACTTTAAAAAGTATCGTAGTGTTTGGAGCTTTAAAATATTTTTCTGCCATATATCAATTAAGAGGGTAGCAAAAAAAACCCCAAAACAAACATATAAACAAAAAAAGAGTAGTGCTTGAATTATGGATTTTATAAGCTGACACAAAGAATAATGACGAATGTTTTTATATAGCCTAGTAGCTCTTTACTCATGAGTTAAATTGAAAGGATACCTTTTAAAGGCAATTGTTAAGAATTGAGCATCTGAAATTTGAAAATAATTGGCCTAATTATTAAATCTATACTTTTATTATATCAGTTTTATATCATCTATATATTTGAAAACTTAAAAGTTTCATAACACTGTTTATATGACTATTTTTCAATTTAGAAACATGAAATTAATATTTAACTACATTTCAAATTTATTACAATGAACAAATTCTATAAATTAAATATATTGTATTTAATTAATAAATACATTTATTTTAATAGCATCTATTGATCATATAAAATTAGGAGGCTAATTATAAAGAGGAAAACAGAAACAATAAATATAAACAAATTATCAATTAAATATAAGAATTTAAAAGCTTATATAACATTAAGAATCTCATATTTCTCCTCCATCATTTCAGCCATTATTTGATCTTAAAAACTCACATTATCTTTGTCAAGTAAAGGTTCTGTTACAGAAATACTCACACAATAAAATGAACAAAGGTCTTCTGACATATATAATTATATATGTAAGTTATATATATTTTTATAAAAACACTATACATGTTTTACAAAACATAATAGCTGATTCGTAACAATGAACTAAATGCTGGGTACAAAATTTTACTTATACATATTTGATAAAATTGTTGAACATGACAAATTAACAAAACATTTTATATGCAATATAATTATGCTGAAAACTACAAGTATAACTGAAAGCATAGCATTAGTAATTTGAAAATATAATTTCATTTGCTTTTTTTACTTTAAAAAGTAAAAAAAAAATCAATAGATTGAATTCCTCCTATAAATTTATCAATTTTGTGTCTCCATTTCAAAAAAGTAAATCCAAAGTCAAGAATCTATTTCTCAGTATAATGTCAATAAATAATTTGATAAATAAATCAATAATCAGTCTAAAAGACTCTGAACATCTTTAAATTACAACCTATTACAATTTTATATATAAAAGTTATATGATTGTGAGTTTCTTTAATAAGGAATTCATTCTATACTGTGTCTATTTTGCTTTGATTTTCCAACTAAACACTCACTTGTTTGATGCGATCTGGGTTAACGGTGGTCTGGGGTTGTAGAATGCTGACTGGCTCTGTCTTGGCCACATTTTGGGGCATTTCTCGAATTTTTTCTGCAATGAATCCATGAACTGCATTCAGTGCTTCAACTGTTCCCTGGATTAAGCACACTCGTTCAGTAGTACCTGTGGATAAATATAAATTTTTAGAAAACTTTTCTTATTTTAAATTTTCCAAAAAAAATCACGAAAAAAGAATGATATAATGCCAAGAATACACTGTATATATCTAAATTAATAAATGCTCAATTAAATCAAGCAGAATAAATATATATATATATATATATACTTTTTGTTACTTTACTCATTTCTTCTGCTCAAAAAGGATCTTTGGAATCATGAAGAGCCAAAAATCCTAAGATCTCAACATCACTTAGTCACTAGTACAATGACATAATAAATATAAATGTTAAAAATCAGTAACAAAGCATTAGAAGCCCAGTTTTCAGAAAGCATATATTTTTCTATCTTTTTATTTTTTACTTAAAGATTTTTTAAATGAGGAATAATTAACTAATATAGCTGAATGTAATTATACAACATGATTTGCTAAAAATTTATATAGTGCAATGATTAACACATTCTGGGAATATAACTAAGTAATCAAAAACAATGCAGGAAAAGCACCTGCACTCAGGTTCATTGCAGCACTATTCACAATAGCCAGAATCTTTAAACAACCCAATTACCTGAGAACAAAAGAGTGGGTAAAGAAACTGGCACATCTATACAATGGGATACTAGATAGCCATTAGGAAAGAGAAGTCATTAAATTTGTTTAGACATGGATAGACACAGAGTATCGGGCTGAGTGAAATGAGTCAGAATAAGCATAGATATAAAATGATTGCATTGATTAGCTGGATATTTAAAAAAAACACAGTATAAAAATAATAGCCAAAGACAACAGATATGATGACCTGCAGATGGGATGCTTGCCACAAAGGGGTAGAGACAGCGCAGTTAAGACGACTATGACAATGATAGTTGGAACTTAACAAGTACAGTAAAATGACTGCAAACCATGGTGCTTAAAAGGAAAAAACTGCCACAGACTTGTCCATATACAACTATCCTTTTCTAAAAAACGACTTTTAGTTCTACCTTAATAGAAACTAAGTTTTTACTTTGTCTAACTTATAATACATTTATCTTATTAAGTTAATTCTATATGGACTTACATTGCTTAATAGCATCATCATGTTAAAATTACTGCTGATTTACCTTATTGTGTTTCTTAATAAACTCCCAATTATTGGTCTTTTTGGTCTTGGCTTTCTGAGAAAAATAAACTTCATAGTCAATTCTGTATATTCATAAGACTTAATAAATCTTAAACCTGTGCAGGTTTTTGTTGTTTTTATTTCTGAGTTTAATCCTTAGATCTCACAAGCCCATTCATTTTTTTTTTTCACTAAAAATAACTATGGGCCTTATAGACAACACAAATAAGTGAATAGTTTTAGAGATTATTCCAAGTTTAAAGCATTTAAATAGCCACTGTCTTTTTAAAAGCAGTAATGCCTTTAATATTTCAATTACTCAAGAATTCAGCTAACAATTCAGGTTAAACTTTTATTGGTTAATATATTCCGTAGCACTGACTATGCTCTTAGTCTACACTCTAGCTCTCAAACAACAAAAAATAAGCAGTTTAGAATGTATTGGTTGATGTCAAAATTATTCTATTCTTAGTTAATAATGATATTTATTGTGTTATAATATCTTATCTGAGCCATAAAAAATCAATGTACTTCATTAATTTCACGTTACAAGTCCAATTATATCTTTTATAATATAATTGTCACTTTACCCTGATTTACCCACACACATTCCATATCTCTTCCTCAAACTACTAAATGATTTTGTAATCCAAACCTTATTTCTGCTTTACTCAGTTCACCTGTTGTGTTTCTATACACTATTAGTGTATAAAACCATAGAATTAATCTTTCTTGGCCTGGTTTATTTCACTAAGCAGAATACATTTTACATTCATCCATGCTATTTCAAATGGCAGGATTTCAATTTTTTCTTAAAGTACATTTTTGAGGGACAAGGTTATAAACTATCTTTAAGTCATAATTTTTTTTTGCTTTTTAGATTCACTACCACTTATAAACTATATATAGTAGTTCTTATTTTTTAAATAGTTAAATATTATTACTTATGAGTCTAAAAATTGACTATCACAAGATTTTAGATAATAAATCAGAGTAACATGGATGTATCTGGGGTCAGGGATGTGGTCAGGGTTCATATAAAAGTTACCGGTGTACAAGGTTCTGGATGAACCCCTGGAACAATAAAAATATTTTTTTTTGGTACAAGAAACTCAAATTTCCTAAACTGTACAAAATCGTTTCAACAGAACAAGTCTGCTTAAGAATGAAAGGACATGATTATAATATGTATTTAAAAGCTCAATACTTTCTTATTTTTTCCTCACTCAGTTTTTCTAATTCTTGTCTATTTGATTTATATCTCTGTTTTTCTTAGGTAAAATGACCCATTTTATAGTGGTACTCTAAAGAGTATTTACAATTTTGCATTAACTGTCTAATGACTAACTAGAAAGGAAGAAACTGATCATTGTAGCTCTTTCAAAATGTTCTAAACTAAGTCAATAGAGAAAACACAACATGTCATATTACATTCCTACTTTTGGAGACAACTATAGAACTCTTTTCTGAGAAGCCAAGATAGGAAAAGAAATTAGTCAAACCTCAAGAGACTATTTTAAAACAAAACACAGCACCAAGACAGTGTGAAATCAATATTTTTAAAATTCTAGTTCAGTAGAGTATATGTCATGACAGACAATAAAATAACCCTAACACCATACTTATTGTAAAGACTACTAGGCATTAAGTGAAATCACAAAATGTAAAATGTCAACAAATGTTTGAGAGGAGTAGTATGGTAAAAAGGAATCTCCATTCACGGCTCTCAAAATATAATAAGACTATCTGACCTATTAAACAATCTAGTATACTCATAGATATATAGCCAAGGAAACAAAAACACTAAT
Organism: Suncus etruscus; assembly: GCF_024139225.1. Taxonomy (NCBI): domain Eukaryota; kingdom Metazoa; phylum Chordata; class Mammalia; order Eulipotyphla; family Soricidae; genus Suncus; species Suncus etruscus. The sequence goes on along the minus strand of NC_064849.1, from coordinate 62,232,582 downwards.
AAAACACACATTCATATTATGCTTATTACAACAATATTTTCAATTGTCAATGTATGAAAACAAGACAATTAAATGAGTGGATAAAGAATACATTGCATATAAATTCAATGGAATACTACTCAGCTATAAGAAAAGAAGGAAGGCTGCTATTTGCAAAGGCTCAATCTGGAAGGGTCATAAAACAATGAGTCAGAAGAAGAAAGAAAATACTAGATAAACTCATTCATAGATGGTATTTAAATAAGCAAAGCAATAAGCCACATAACAAATCCTTTCCCTCTTGTGTGTAGAGAACCAAGTTTATTAAAGGGTTTGAAAAGATTGTAGTAGTCCAAGGGGCTGAAGAGGAATACTGCTCCTTGTTGATAAGGGTGGTCTGGTAATATACATTTGAGGAGGTACAAAACTGAACTGCCAAAACAAATATACAAATCTGTTTTCCAATGTTATCTCAATGATAAAACTTCACTTTTAAAGGGTAAGTCAGAAAAATTGTAACAAGAAAGTCATTGTCAAATATAGGCAGAATAATCTAAAGTGATTTTAAGTTTGATTTTCTTAAATGAGGCATCATATACTGAAAATAAAAATGTCTATAAGTAAAATAGTCATGCAGATTCCAGTACAAAATTGTGATCAAATTGATAAAATTCACCCTACACAATGGCCAAATCCCTTCAAACGGTTCTCCTCCTACCTCAAGATTGCTATTAATGTAATTGACACTGATACTTTTTAGTTTCATAACATGTCCACTGTATCTCTAGGAATTAATGTTCTTTGTTACATTACAACTTTTCCTTTTTAAAATCAGATCATTCTAATCAGTTAAAAACATGATTTCTAAAATTTGTAAAAACCTCCTTTACAAGTAACATAATTAGGAGATCAATCTCTAGCAAATCAAATTAAGTAATTGAGTTAGGCAAAGACCATAATATGTTGATGGAATATGTTTCAGGGACTGGAGTATAGTTGGCAAGGCGCTTGCCTTGCATGTGCCTGATACAGGGTCAATCCTGGGGAAGTCTATGGTCTCTTACCACAAGGTCAGCCAAGAGTTATTTCCAATAGTGCCAGAAATAGGCCCTAAGAAGCACTAGGTATGCCCCCCCCCCAAAAAAAACAAAACATATTTTTCAATCAAACCAACTTATAATAATTCATTGACTTCATTGATGAACATAAGCACAAGAGTTGAAACATTAAATAATTCTGTATCATAATTTGATATAGCATAAGTACAGTCAATTATGAAGTAATGTATTTTTCGTTCTGTAAGACACACCTGACCATAAGACGCAAAGCTTTTAGTTTTCCTCCCCTGCACTCAGGCTTTGGTTGCAGGAGGCATTCACTCCATAAGACACACTTTTGGGGGAGGAGGGCCTACATCTTATGGTACCAAAAATATGGTATGTCTTGAAGCAGCTGAAGCTAAATCTGATCCAATATACAGAATGCTAGAGTTTATACATAATGAAAGCAAATGGAACCTATAGTAAGAAGTTGTATAAGGAAGTGCCATATTTCTTATTTTTTTTTTAAGGTTTATTTAATTTTATTGGAGGAGTCTGGACATGTCTGGTCAAACTAAGGGCTTATTCCTGGCTCTTTGCGCTCAAGGATCACTTCTGGCAGGACTCAGAGAATCAAACAAGTAACAGGGAACTATTTTAGGCTCACTGTGTGTGAAAGAAATGTCCTACCCACTATAGTATTTCTCCAGCCCCTCTTAAATGTTTAAGATGCAGTTTCAAGTACTCTTAATTAAAATGACTGGAATTTGCTTAATATATTTTTGCCACAAAATATAATTGGACAAAAGAAATAAGGTTTTTGATGCTATAATATTCCATATAAAGGATGTAAGAGGAGGCCTATATTTTCCAAAGAAATTGACACCTTGTCATACAAAGTATAATTGTTATTTCTCATGAACTAATTTAAATAATATCTATACTTGCTAACATTTACTTTAATATAGTACCATTAGATCATAATTTAGTAGTACAAAAACATTGATTTTAACCAATGCAGGCCAGCAACATGTACCCTTCACATATATAAATGAAAATAATTTGTAATATCTATTTTATTTACCCACTTTTTTGAAGTTGCTACAGGAAAAATCTTGGGTATATGTTCCTTAAAACGTATTTAAAGATTTTATTTTTAAAATAATTCTGAAACTATGTTTGGCTTCATAAACTCTTCCACTAATTACAGCTTAATTTCCTTACCCTTCAAAATTCCTTGTAAAATTATATCTACACGTATATTTATTATCTTCATTACCCAATATATGTATACATTGAAAAATGAAAAGTACTTAGTAAGTTCCTCACTATTCTGAACTTGTAATAATTATAACATAATTACTTATACATCATGTAGTTTAAACAATATGTGCAATAGTTAGTTTGCTTTCTACTCATTTAACTACTAAAAGGGTTATCAAGTCATTTTAGTAATAATATAAGTTACAAAATTTAGGTTAGAACAAAGTGAAAAGATTAGGATAACTAATAGCAATGACAAATAATATAACATAGCTGAAAGAATCTGATACTAAAGTACATGATTTTCATGTTTTCTTTAGGATGCATTATTAATAATCTACTTATGAGCAACAACTATTCTAATTAATACTTTTAAATAAATATTTACATGTATATAGGGCCACTGTATTTATTATAAATTCTTATACATTTAAGTTTCTGAAGCATAAAATACAGAATTACAAGTTTATCAACTTTTAAAATTTCAGAAGTGAATTAATTCAAGTTTTCTCTTAACTTTATAACCATATATACTTTGATACAGTTTTTCTTCTGTCTCTATACTTACAGAAACTAGCCTAGAAGATTTTAAGCAATTTTAAAATATGTATCTCAAAGTATTACTGTTAGTCGAAAGGTTTATCAGTGATGATAAGAAATTGATATGTAACTCAAGTGGTAAAGCAAATACCCTATATGTGAGAAGCCCTGAGTTTAATCTCTGATTCTCACTCTGAACCCAAAAGAGAGAAAAAAATTAGAAAGTACAAAGTAATTACAGAATATACACTTACATTTTAAATTACATGACTTACAGTAAAATATTACAATATAATTATACATTAATATATGTCTTATTTAATTATGACAATAATTAAAGCTGATATCTCCAAATTACAAGTGAGAAAGTTAATAAATTGGTTTAGTACATATAAATAATGAACGCTTAAAGAAATATTACACATATCATATACTTTCCACTCTAACATATTACTTTTGAAAAATGTAATATCAGGCTTGCTACTAAATTACATACTTTCTAAGAAGCCACAGATGCTTCAGTCAGATGATGGGAAAATAACTTACACACTAGTTTGATAATTTTTTTAAGTACACCGAGTCACCGCATTAATATTACTCCATAGATTGATTCCAAATTTGGCATAAATTGAAAGAAATGATTGACCCTTCCTGTAGAGAACAGCCCACTAAAGGAGATGGTTATAACTGAGTGGGTTATAGAAAATTTTTTTAGAACAAGTTTTCAGATCAACAAAAGCACTTAGGAAAATTGTCATAAAAAGTAAGTTCAATTTGTAATTGCAGCTTTTATACCATTGTATAGTCATGCATACTTGATAATGCTTCCTCCTACCCTACAATTACTAAGGAGAAAATATACTATTTAAAAATATTTTAAAGGAAATTATATGAATTGACATTCTATGATACAAGGTAATAATTGCTTTTTTTTTCAGGTGATTAACTCGCTATAAAATCATGTCTCTACTTCTAAACTATAAAAATTTGCAAAAGGCCATTACAGTATACTTTATTTCCAAGGCAATATTGTAAAGGCTTGATTATCTGTTTATAGAGCTTATTTTAACATTAAAACATACTCATTTAAGACAATATTTGAAAGTGCTCAATTTTATAGAGAATTTATAAAGATAAAATAAATAACAGTAGATCTTTAGCTTCTCATTCATTTTTCAGATGCAAATGATGTAATAGTTTACTTTAAGAGTATCATGATCTTTGTGATGTGTGCCAGTGTCTATGGTGTGAGATGGTACCTCATTGTTGTTTTGATATGCATCTCCCTGATAATTAGTGATGAAATGCATTTTTTCGTGTGCCTTTTGGCCATTTGTATTTCTTCTTTGAGAAATAGTCTGTTCATTTCTTCTCCCATTTTTTAATGGGGCTAGATGTTTTTTTCTTGTTAAGTTCTGTCAGTAACTTGTATATCTTCGCTATTGGCCCCTTATGTGACAGGTATTGGGTGAATAGTTTCTCCCAATCAGTGGGTGGCTTTTGTATCCTAGGCACTATTTTCTTAGAGGTGCAGAAGCTTTGTAGCCTAATATAATCCCATCTGCTTATCTCTGCTTCCACTTGTATGAAGAGTGCTGTTTTCTCCTTTAAGATGTGTTTAGTCTCAATGTCATGAAGTGTTTTACCTATGTGTTGTTCAATATACCTTATGGTTTTGGGTCTGATATCCAGGTCTTTAATCCATCTGGATTTGACCTTTGTGTATGGTGTTAGATGGAGGTCTGAGTTTGCTCTTTGCAAACAGCTGACCAGTTGCTCCAACACCGTTTGTTGAAGAGGCTTTCCTTACTCCATCTTGCATTTCTTGCCCCTTTATCAAAAATTAACTGATAGTATAACTGGGGCACATTCTCTGAATACTCAAGTCTAGTCCTCTGGTCTGAGGGTCCGTCTTTATTCCATAACAAGCTGTTTAAATGACTATAGCTTTGTAATACAATTTAAATTGTGGGAAAGTGATGCCTTCCATACTCCTTTTCTCAAAGGTAGATCTAGCTATTCATGGATGTCTATTGTTCCAAATGAATTTAAGGAGTATTTGATCCATTTCTTTGAAGAATGTCATGGGTATCCTTTCAGGGGTCTCAAACTCGCGGCCTGCGGGCCGTTTGCAGCCCTCTGTACAACATTTGTGACCCTGCCCTAGAGTAATCTTTTTTTGTTTTGTTTTGTTTTAGTTGTTTGGGTCACACCCCCCCAATGTTCAAGGCTTACTACTGACTTTGCACTCAAGGATCACCCTGACTTTGCCTCCTGCGGCCCCAGGGATTGCATAAATCAGTACAATATTTTGGGGAGTATTGCAATTTTAATATTAGTCCTGCCAATCCAATAGTAGAGTATGAGTCTCCATTTCCTTGTGTCCTCTCTTATTTCTTAAGCAGGCTTTGTAGTTTTCTTTGTATAGGTCCTTCACATCTTTGACTCCAAGATATTTGAGTTTGTGTGACACTAATGTGAAGGGATTGCTTTTTTAATGTCCATTTCTTCTCTATCATGTTGTTGTAAAAGGAGGCCATTGATATTTGAGTTAATTTTGTAGCCTGCCACTTTGCTATATGAATCTATCGTTTCTAGAAGCTTTTTAGTAGAGTCTTTAGGGTTTTCTAAATATAGTATCATGTCATCTGCAAACAGTGAGAGGTTGACTTCTTCCTTTCCTATCTGGATGACCTTGATATCTTTTTCTTTCCTAATCGCTATGGCAAGAACTTCCAGCACTATGTTGAATAGGAGTGGTGAAAGAGAGCAGCCTTGTCTTGTACCAGATTTTAGAGGAAATGCTTTTAGTTTTTCTCCATTGAAAATAATATTTGCCATTGGCTTGTGGTAGATGTCCTTGAGTATTTTGAAAAAAGTTCCTTCCTTTCCCATCTTGCTCAGAGTATTTTTCAAGAATGGGTGTTGGACCTTATAAAATGCTTTCTCTGCATCTATTGATAGAACCATAAGTTGTATCAATAAGTGCTGGCAGGGATGTGGGGAGAAAGGAACTCTCATTCACTGCTGGTGGGAATTCCATATAGAGCAGGTTTTATAGAAAACAATATGGAGATTCCTCAAAAAACTGGAAATAGAGCTCCCATATTATCCAGCTCTACCACTCCTAGAGATATACCCTAGCAACACAAAAATGCAATATAAAAATCCCTTCCTCAAACTTGTATTCATTGCAGCACTGTTTACAGTAGCCAGACTCTGGAAATAACCAAGATACCCTTCAACAGATGAATGGCTAAAGAAACTGTGGTACGCATACACAATGGGATATTATGTAGCCGTCAGGAGAAATAAAGTCATGAAAATTTCCTATACATGATGGACATTGATACTATTATGTTGAGTGAAATGTCAGAGGGAGAGAGAGAAACACAGAATAGTCTTATTTATGGGTTTTAAGAAAAATAAAAGACATTATTACAATAATGCCCAGAGATGAGGGCTGGAAGGACTGGCTCATGATATAAAGCTCACCTCGAGGAGTGAGTGTAGTTAGAACACTAATAAGAACCATGACAATGTTAATGAATGAGAGAAGTAGGATGCCTGCTTCGAATACAGGTAGGGGTTGTGGGTGGAGAGATATAGGGTGCATTGGTGGTGGGAATGTTGCACTGGCAAAGGGGGAGTTCTCTTTGTGACTAAAACCCAACTACAGTCATGTTTGTAAAAAAAAAAAAGGAATTGCTTCATTAAAAAAACATAATATTTTATTAATTTTAAATGAATAGCACTAATTTAAATTAGATCTGTATATTTTATATATTCAAATATTTATTTAAATGTATTTAAATATGAATGAAATTTATTATATATACTTTAATGTAATTATATTAAATAGCATAGTTAATATAATTGTATGTTGCATACTAGTTTATTTAAGAATATGTAATAAATTTCTTCATATCATACTAAAATGTATATTATATATCTTAATGCAGAATATATTTTGTTTGTTACTGTATATCATTGTATATATTTAAATCTCTATAAAATGTAGTTTAATATTAATCATATATAATAATTTAAATACCAGAGCAGTACTGTGCATTAATAATTATTATGAATGATTAATTTAATATTATATGCAATATTGACTTATATATTATTGTATTTGATTTTTAAATAAGAATTTAAAAATAAAACAGTATTATGAATGCAGAACAATTTGACATGAAGAAGCATGCTTTTGAAAGTAGACATAGCTAATAATTCTAAACAATTGTAACTGTTCTAATATATAATTCATTTCAATTTTCCAAATTTTGAGGTTTTCCAAAGGGTCTACAAATGGTGATATTGATGACACTTGCCTACATATTTAGAATATGCGTATGCTAAATCGTGACAGGAATCCTATACTCAGTAGTATTACTGTAAACCTCCCATCATGAATTACAGGAATAAAATAAACTTCCATAATATATTGCAGTAATATAAAATTTTTACAGTTAAATTTTATTTAAAATGAAATTACCCTTTCATATGGACATATACACTAAAATAGGTTTCTGACTTTGTCTCCATTCCCAAGTACCATCATTTTTAGATGATTTATCTGCTTGAATGTCTGCTATAAGGAAAATGACTCTTGAGACTTTTCTAACTCCTTGTATGTACTAAAAAGAATTCACTTGCAGAATTTAGTAGGCCATGCTTGGGAGAAAATAGCCTGCAACAATGTAGGATACAAAATTCAGTTCAGAACCTCGAAGTGTGAGCATTAGTGGTATTCATAGGTAAAGTAATTATAAGGTTTCAGAGGTAAAGACATTCGAAAAAAGGAAGAAAACATACCACTGAATATCACAGTATGGCAACATCTGAGAGCAAAGTGAGCATTTCTGATGACAGCCCATTCCTAACACATAATATAGTTATCACATTTGCCAGTACAGATTAGTGCATTATTCAATTTAGTGATTTTTTATATTTACACAGAAAATATTTAGTAAATTACTTTATATCGAACTTACATATTTGACATAAGGGAAAGCTCATATTTATAAATTGTGTTTTATTTTGTTGTTTTGGGGGAAGGGGGTCACACCCGGCAGTGCTCAGGGGTTACTCCTGGCTCTAGGCTCAGAAATCACTCCTGGCAGGCTCAGGGGACCACATGGGATACCGGAATTTGAACCACTGTCCTTCTGCGTGCAAGGCAAATATCCTACCTCCATGCTATCTCTCGGCCCATATTTATAGATTTTTTAAAGAAGTAAATCATTCATATAAGTAATTGCTAGTAAATATTATACTATTGAATATATTTATTCAATTAAATGAATCTGTAGGAAGCATGACAAATTGTGACCTATTAATTTGCTGAAGGGGTAGAATACATAAATGTAAAAGTTAAAGTAAAAAAATAATTATTATCTTTCTTTTAGTTTATTTTATTAATAATTAAAATATTTAAATTATTTAAAAAGTTTTAAAAAGTAATTATTAATCCCACTCTTTAAATCCCTAGATATCTAAATTACCAACAGCATATTCTCTCCAGTCTTCATAATCAGATTTATGCTCAGTCTTTTCAATGGTGGTGAATATGATCCAATTCCCAATTTTTCTTTTCTTCACTAATGTGTGCTTTTCATGCAATTTCAATATATGCTTCATATCCAAAACTACTTTTAAGAATGTTTTAGCTTTACCCTTGATAATATTTGGCTTTACCCTTAGCACTTTATGTCTCAGTGTTCTCTCAACTGGGAAATTATTTTTTTCCTTGACAGGAAGATTACTGCTTTTCTTCAAGTTATTTTCCCTACTTGTTCTTTTCTCACCATTCCTTTCACAAATGCATAGACATTCAAAGTAAATAAGATGCATTTATATTTTTCAGTCAATAGGGCAAAAATAATAGGAATGCTGATACATTATAATAAAGAGTAGTAAATAGTATATAGTTTTATGGTATTTTACTTATCCTCTATGTGGCAGCTTTGACTATTTTCCAAAGAAAACTTCTGCTGTTGTTTCTAGGACACATCCAGTGGTCCTCAGGGCTTTCTTTCACATGGCTCAGAGCTCAGGGATAAACTTACAAACCTACAAGAGCTCAAAGGATCATATGGGAAGCTAGAGACTGAATCTGGGTAGGTAGCATGCAAGGCAAGTACCTTACCTGCTGTACTCTCTCCACCCACCCCACCTCCCAAAACAGTTTCTTAACTTGGTTTCTTATTACTCTGTTCTGAAGAAATCCCAATTCCATTGTTTCAAAGAGTATTATATAATGACTTAATTTATTATCTCTCTGCTGATAACCTGGCTAGGCAGAATCATCCTTGTCTCCAAAGAGAATTATTTTAATTGCTTGTTTCACTTTACTTCACTCATTGCTGAGAAAAATCCATTCATTGCTCAGAAAAATTCTTTGTACATGAAAACACATATATTACTTTTAAAATAAAACCAATGTATCTAGAATTAAATGCAAAATTCTTTACTCATTTAAAAACTTCATCAAGTTTTGATTCTGCTTAGTTCTTGGTTCTTTTGGGAGGTGTGGTTTGGGCGACATCTGGCATGCTTAGAGAACTCCTGGTTCAGCACTTAGGAATTACTCTGGCAGGCTTTAGAGACCATTTGGAATGCAGGGATAGAATCTGGGTCTGCCACGTGCAAGGAAATTGCCCAACCTTCAAAATATTCAAAATATTGTTCAGACCCAGTTCTCAGTTCTTATCTCTTACTACTTTGTTACTTTTTTTTTTTCACTCCAGCAAGTTAGGTGATGTCATGCTTGGTCTTTCTTGGACCCTTTTGATCTTCATGTAAGAGTTACTTTATCCGAGTTTTCCATGAGAATCTTTCTCATCATTAAGATGTTGGTTTCATGATACCACACTGGAGTTCTCAGTTAATGACCATAAATATTCTATTCCAAGTTATTATCTTTCAGTTTATACTTCTTTGCTTTCTCATGACTCTTATAATACTTTCAAAAATCTTGGTTGTTACAACTAATTACTTCATTATGTATTTCTAATAAATAGATCAAAAGGTAAAGATGGCAGAAATCTTTATTCAGCCTTAGCCTGCTACTTACCAGTTATTAATAATTAAATAACTGTTCATTAATAAATTGAAACAATAGCTCTTAAGGTAAGTATATTACATTAAATTCTACTAATCCAGGTAAGTTATATGAAAAATATGACTGTAAATGTCAAAATGAAATATATACAAAATATTAACCAGATAAATTGTTAATGACATTATGTAAAGAAAGGGCTATTAACATTTTCTTTTATTTACTACCGTACATTGTCAAATAAAATGTTCTACTGAATTCTATTAACACATATCCAGGGGCCGAAGTGATAGCACAGTGGTAGGGTGTTTGCCTTGTACGTGGTCAACAGAGGATGGACCCCAATTCAATTCCTGGAATCCCATATGGTCCCCTGAGTGACTCCTGCTAGGGGTAATTTCTGAGTGCAGATCCAGTAGTAACCCCTCAGCGATGCCAGATGTGATCCAAAAAACAATAACAAAAACAAAACAAAACAAATATATCCACTATACTTTTCTATTTCAAGTCAAATTTTTTTTCAAATAAAGATTTAAATCAATGTCCTTTTACTCAAATGTGAGGTTGATTATTCCCTCTAAGATGCATTCAATCCATAGAACTATTTTTCAAAAGATTTCCTCAAAAACAAAGATTAATAATTATAATGGCAAATATTAAATCCTGACCACATATTTAGGGTATCTTACAATATTATAGCTGCACACAAAATCACAGCATTTTATAATAGAATACCAATAACTACAAATTGCTAGAAATAAAAGTCTATCAATTAAATATAAATGTCTATCAAATTATTTATTTACTGGTAAATTACATAGAATTGAATCAAAAGTTTAATATGTTGATCCTGGCTATTTCTATGTAAAAACAGTTGCTTAATAGATAAAATGGGAAATACTGTGTTCTATATTTCTAGAGTTATACAAATGCCTATCGTTATTGAATTCACCTCTTGTAAGCTCAAAGGATTGTATTCCATAAATATTTGGGGGGGTAGTTTTTTGGTCATACTCCTGGCACTGAGCTCAGAAATCACTCCTGGCAGGCTCGGGTGACAATATGGAATGCCAGGAATCAAAACCAGGCCAGTCTGTGTCAGCTGCACTCAAGGCAAATAGTTTGACTTGCTGTGCTACCACACCAGTCCCATTCCATAAAGATTTTTAAACAACTAAAATATTATAATAAAGTCAATTCTACTTATTATCCAAACAAAAATTATGTAAATTATGAAATCTATTCCCAACCTAAGTTTCTGCTGAGGTTAGTCAAGTTTATAGAAGTCTGCAAATTTATTTAGCATGTACACAATTCTTTCAATTTTAAGTTTTTGGGGGAAAGGAGCACTTAGGAGTGCTCAGAAGTCACTCTGAGTGTTACGAGTGACATTAAAGTTAGAGATAAATGGTGGTTTGCCAAATTCAAGGCAAGCGAGTTAAAACCCTATTTTATTGTTCCAGCCCCAGTAGTATTTCCAAAAAAAAAAAAAAAAGTTTTCCAATTTGTTTTAGCAATTAATGAGAAAAATACATGTTTTAAGTTTTAAAATCCCAATCATTAGGCAAGCAATTTTCTAGGTATATTTCACTAACAACTGACCTATAATAATGTTCCATACAAAAACTCTAGTCAAATTATTTTGAACATAAAAATCACATATAATACCCTCACCTTTAAATTATTTACAAGGAATATTATCATATTAAAATATAATCTCTCACAAATAAAACTAAATCATTATGAATCATTTTATTTCCTAGGACAGGTTTTCATGTAAAACTTATCAATATCCAGCTTAAGTAAGCAGTTTTTATAGAATATCTGCACCAAAGCTAAAATAACACAAATAAAATTTGTATTTAAAATACGCAACTTTTAATTTTAAAAAGGTAGAAATTTACTATAATTTACAAAACATAAACCACCCATATGTTAAAGAGAAAGGTAAATTATGACTGCTGTCATTCTTATCTGACTAGTGCATCTTATGACAAAAAAGAACAGCTCACATAATAGTAATAGTGCAAACACCAGGCAGATAAAGATTTAGCTGCATATTAACATATATACACATTACATTTACAAATGCAGATATGTGTGCAACCCAGCTAGGAATGTCTTAAATTAAAAAAACTGATTGGAAATACTCGTAACTAAAACAATAAACAGATTTGCTTTGAATTTTGACTTATACTTTAAATACAAAATATGTAAATTGTTATAGCTTAATAATAAGTAAATAAATCTATTACTTTTGATTTATTGATAAATTACTGTTTATTATTAAATTATTAATTTATTTAGAAAATAAAAGGCATTACTATAAAGAAATATTCAACATTCATTTTTTCTTATACTTCCCATTTATTAAAAATGCTGAGAGGGGTCAAAGCGGTGACGCAAGTAGTAGGGCATTTGCCTTGCATGTGCTAACCTAGGACAGACTGTGGTTCGATCCCCCCAGCTTCCCATATATAGAGTATCCCAATATAGGAGCCATCTCTGAGCACATAATCAGGAGTAACCACTGAGCATCACTGGGTGTGGCCCAAAAGAAAAAAAACCTGATAAAACTCATATAATTAAGATGTTTGTATCACCCAAGGGCCATGTGAAATATTTCAGATTAAGAAAAGATGAATAATACCTTTATGGGGGGAGGGCCACATCTTGTGGTGCTAAAGGCTTATTACTGCATTTGTGCTTAGGAATAATTCCTGGCAATACTACGGGAACCATATTTGGTGTTGAGGATCAAACAAGTGTCAGCTTGTTGAAAGCATAGGTCCTTAACCAATGACTACTTCTCTAGCCCCAACAAAGTTAACATTTTAATAATTACATTTGTTCAGAAACAGAAATACCTAGATTGATTACATCGGTAACATGATGGAATTTAAAAAAAATCTACAATTCAACATGAGCTAAAAACAACTATTTCCTTTTTCCTAATTTCCTCTTACATTCTTTGTATTTCTTTTACAGAATCTGCTATATTTGCTTTATCTATTGTATTTGTAATTGCATTTTTGATCTGAATTGTATTTGCTTTACTAATCATAGATATTATATGGTTTGTGTTCCATCTTAGAATATGTGCCTTTTTATATTTGTAAGCATTCTGCTAGTATGCAATGGAATATAAAACTATGGGCCTTTGGGACTTTAATTTAAGCCGGTGGTACAAAAGTTGCAGCTGTTCATACTAGCTATGAAAGCCATATTAACATTAAAACTTAGATCTATTATTTTTGATTCCCTTTCATTATATTTACCAACAACATTACACAGCATTGTATTTGTTCTGTTAGGACTGTCTTTTTTAAGTTATATATTTAGAATAATACTAACATAAAAATTTAATTTTATTACAGGTTATTTGCAAACTAACTTAAGGACAACAGATTTCCAGAAATAAAAAGAAAAAATAACACTATATAAAATAAATCACAGAGAGTGAAATATTGAGACAAATTTACTATATGACAAAGTTCAAATATAAATGATTATATTTTGCAAATAACATTGTTTTAAACAACTGTAACAAACATTACTGCACCTTAAATGAAATGCTGTGTATATAACATTCTTTATTATTTTTGCATACACCCAGCGGTGATCAATTTTATAGCTGTCTCTGCACTCAGAAATCACTCCTGGCAGGATCAGGGGACTGTATGGGGTGCTGGGGATGAAATCTGGGTTGGTCTCATGTAAGGCAAACACCCTACTTACTGTGCTATTGCTCCTGGTCCCATTCTTAAGTTTTGAAACATTTTTATTAAAGTAAAATTTCAGAATAAAAATCAAATCATTTCTGTGTTAATAAAGAGCTTTTAAACAATGTTCTTTCCAGTTGATATTCTTATAATTGAGAATCTATCAGTACAAATCTTATTTTGTATCTTATAAATTTAGTTTCCTTTTTCTCCCATTAATAATATGCTTCCATATAATCTCTCCAAAAATTTTAATAGCACATTTTTGTAGGTCCAACACAGACTATGAAGATGACTCAGATCAAAGTGGATGGATTACAACATTTGATAAAAGTGAGGCTGATGCATATTACTTATTTCATAATATAATAAGTGTTTTTAAAGTGCTTAAAAAGATAAATATTAATTAGGAGAATGTGCTATATATACAATCTTATCCATTTCTCTTAAAATACATTCATACAGTGGCCAGAAAGACAGCATGGAGGTAGGGAGTTTGCCTTGCATGCAGAAGGTCGGTGGTTCGAATCCCAGTATCCCATATGGTCCCCTGAGCCTGCCAGGAGCAATTTCTGAGCATAGAGCCAGGAGTAACCCCTGAGCACTGCCGAGTGTGACCCAAAAACAGCAACAACAAAAATACATTCATACACATATACACATATGTTATGGCATGATCACATCAAAGAACAGTCAAAGGGAAAGAGGAAGAAAATAAATAGGTGTTAATCAAATAAAAAACATAATCAAATTCATTGTTTCTAAAAGGTAATCAAAGAATTCAAGTTAGCTGATTGGAAAATAATTATGTAAATTTTGTCATATGTAAATTATATAAATTTGTCATATGTGCAGAAATGAATACTGAAGAATTAGATACCATAGTAGAATAGTGTTGAAATTATAAATTTGCATGTTTTTTCTGGAAAGTGATTCAGCAATAAGAATGGAAAGTATTATAACTCTTTAGTAATTTTACAGAAAAAATTAAAAACTCATAATGATATAATTTTAAAAAAAGATTCAACTATAGAGTAGTTTGCATTAAATTTTTTATTTTCTAATAGAAAAAAAATAAACTTTAGTTTTAAAAAGTTAACAGGTTACTGTTTTGAAAAACTGCAAATAAATTTACAATGAAATCTTTAATAGCATTTGAAGAAGTTTATGATTAAATAAAAACAGGTTATCTAAAGAAATAAGAACAAATGAAAGCATGAGTATATTTGATACCTTTTTAATAATAGTTTAAATAAATTTAACATTTAATGAGTAAACTTTTAATATTAAAATTAAGGGTTTTTTGTTATGTCCATAAATTTTTGTAATATTGTGAACTTTACTGAATAAAAATTTTATGAAAGTCGTATTAACCATTTAAATTTAGGTACATGGGCTGGAAAGATAGTACAGAAGGTAAGGCTCTTGCCTTGCACATGGGTAACCCAGGTCCAAACCCTGGCTTCCCTACCTCCTCCTCCACGCCTGTGAGAACCTCCAGGAGTGATCCTAAATACCACTGGGTATAAGTCCCAAAAACAAAACAAAATAAAAAATTAAATTAAAATTAGACAAAAATGAGTTACTTATTACCCATAGCAGCATTATATTATGTCTTTGTAGAATTCAATTTACTTTGTAATCTCAGGTGAATGACAACTATCTCATGGCGCATAGCACAAACTTTACCAATACAATCTATATCTTCATTGACCATCCCTCACAAATGTACTCAGTACATTTCATTCTATTAAATGGGCATAATTTTAGTACAATAACATTTTAAAATATACCTTATTCATAAACACATGAAAAATGAAGTTAAAAAGAAATACTGCTAATTTTTCAGTAATATTTTGCATATTAAACAAAGATACATGGAACTCAACATAGAGAAATTTCAATAACCCATTCTTATTTGTCTCAAAATCTTAAACAGAAGGTGATCCTATTTAATCAGAGTGTTTGTAAAAATCTTTTGAAGAAAAATCATTTTGACTGAAGCCACAGCTTCCAACTATGTGTACCCCCACCCTGTCTTTTTTCTCTTGGCTACTTTATACTTTTTATAAAACTTTAAACTTGCTAATTTTTTTCTCTTTGCTTAAGGGCAGTGTCCTTCTCTAATGACTTTTTTTACTGCTGTATTCCTAATGCTCTAAAGTGAGCTCTGGCCACAGTTAGTTTCTAATAAATAATGGTTTAACAATCAAATGAAAATGAACAAAATAGAAGCGCTAAAGTGGTTCCAAACTCACAGAAAATAGGCTATTTCAAACAAACGCATAAAGGTACAATGTTAGAATACAAGATTGGATACACCTCTGAAATGTATAAAAAGAGAAAATGAAATTCCTCCCTTAATACTCCTTTTTTACTTCAGCGAAGAATAAAATGTGCTTTTGATCCTAGATGGTTGTGATAACTACAGAACACAGCTGTAGAGTCAGGGAGGGCCTGCATAGAAAAATTCAGTTATAACTTAAGTATATTGAAAAAGTGGTCAGAAGTAAATCTTATTCAGGCTGAATAGGCAAAGCATACAGAATCACGACATTACCATATATTTAATAAAAACAATACCATAAATGAGCTGAAGTGTTTAAATTATACATAATTTATGAACTAAAATTGAGCAGGTTTTATTTCTTTTTCCAAGAAAAAAACTCATAAAAAATATAAAATATATATAAGCTTGAGAAAAAGGCAGGAAAATTATAGAATAATTATATCTGAATAGAGTATTTGGTTTAATATTTTTTCACTTTTGTTGACCTGAACTTAAAATTCCTACAACAGTCATATTGCTTGAGAGTTATAAAATACATGCTAGTAAATAAAATTATCCAAAATTTATAAAATACAGATTAATTAAAATTCAGATATTTTATTCCAATTATAGTTTTAAATTTCACATATAGATAAAAATAGGTCTCAAGGTAAAACCCTTACGAAAAACAAACATGGGCTGAAGCGATAACACAGCAGTAGGGCATTTGCCTTGCATGCGGCCAACACAGGAGGTTCGATTCCCGGCATCCATAAAGTCCCCTGAGCCTCCAAGGAGCGATTTCTGAACACAGAGCCAGGAGTAACCCCTGAACACTGCTGGGTGTGATCCAAAAACAATTAAAAAAATAAATAAAAATAAAAAATGAAAAGAAATACTTCTAAGATTTATTTGATTTGTATTTAAATATCTTAAAAGACATTCAGCAAATTTTTAAATTTTATATTTAATATAGTTTAGAAAGTTTCAGTGGAAAGCGATATGGAGATTCCTCCAAAAACTGGAAATTGAGCTCTCATACGATCCAGCTATGCCACTCCTAGGGATATGCTCTAGGAACACAAAAATACAATACAAAATCCCCTTCCTTACACCTATATTCATTGCAGCACTATTTACCATAGCGAGACTCTGGAAACAACAAAGATGCTCTTCAACAAAGAATGGCTAAAGAAACTGTGGTACATATACATAATGGAATATTATGCAGCTGTCAGGAGAGATGAAATCATGAAATCTTCCTATACATGGATGTATATGGATTCTATTATGTTGAGTGAAATAAGTCAGAGAGAGAGAGAGAAAAACACAGAATGGTCTCACTCATCTATGGGTTTTAAGAAAAATGAAAGACATTCTTGCAATAATAATTTTCAGACACAAAAGAGAGAAGGGCTGGAAGTTACAGCTCACCTCATGAAGCTCACCACAAACAGGGATGAGTTTAGTTAGAGAAATAACTACATTTTGAGCTATCCTAATAATGAGAACGTATGAGGGTTATAGAAAGCCTGTCTAGAGTACAGGCAGGGGTTGGTGGGGAGGAGGGAGATTTGTTACACTGGTGATGGGAATGTTGCACTGGTGATGGGTGGTGTTCTTTACATGACTGAAACCCAAACACAATCATGTATGTAATCAAGGTGTTTAGATAAAATATATAAAATAAAGAAAAAAAGATATTGCAGTGAGTCCAGAACTGGATGCAGTACAAAAAAATATATATGTATTTATCAGAAATATATGCCCATGAGTAGCCAAAGCATAGTAATATATATGACCAATAATATTATCAGATAAAAAGTTAAGGTAGATAGAATAGTGTTTATAACTAATTATAATAATCCATAAATGCCAAGTTATGAATCCCAGAAAACAAATCTACCTCACTCTAAGAAATCATACTCTATAATTAATATTGTGTTAACCTATACCTAAAGAAATTCCACTTTCTTTTGTCCTCAACATCTTTCCAGGTTATAAATTTAAGGAATTTTTGAATTAGGTGAGACTATTATTTAGAGCACTGAATTAATATGATGAATCTTAAAAGTTCATAAAAAATACACTGAACTTTTAATATAACAGACTTTCAGAAAAGTCTGCTTTTAGCTATCTAAGAAACTTTCATGCTAAACCAAAATAAGAATAAGTTGCTAGAAAATGAGTCCTATATTAGTGACTAAGAAAACCTTAACTAGTAAGATAATGAACCTAAAGACCTTGGTAAATAACTTGTCCTTTAAAAATACCGTTTTTAATACATATTTGATAGCACATTATGCTAATAAATATTAAAATTTGACATAATTTTATCTACTAACTCATTCAATAGTTACTTAATTTCCTGATTTCATTTTTGTACTATTTTAAACAAGCTAACTTATTCAAATAAAACAGATGACTTGACATGTTGTATAGAGCTCATTTGCATAAAAGAATGATTTGACACACCTTAAAGAGTTCTAGTTAATGCAATAAATCTCTGAACTAGCAGTTCATGGTTTCTAAAGAGTCTCCTGTGTTAAAATTAACTGAATCTGAGATGTGAAAATGCCTTAAGTACTGTCATATCATAATTTACATTTGTTTTACATTTTAATATAAAAGAGCTTACTACAATTGCCAAACTTTAAGAAATCCATTTATTATCACTCAGATAAAGGGCAAACTATCTTAATAGAGATGATTGCCAAGAATATCTCAGTGGAATATCTTACTACCTTGAAAAAAGTTGTCAAAACTAGGATCTAAAACAATGCACCTGATGATTTCTGATAATTCTGTTATAGTGGTTAATAGAAACAAGCTGAAAATTAAGCAGATTTCCTGCTATGGATCTTCTGGTTCACATTAAGTTAGCAATTTTTATAACTCTGTGGTCAAGGAAAGCTGTATTAAATTGACACAAATTGTTAGCTTTATTTTTTAAATTAAATTGCCCTAACTAAATTGAAAATAGGCAAACTTTAGAAAATGTTTGAATAATTAATGGAGTTTCATTGTTTTCACTGACATTTGTGAATTTTACCTTCTGGGACTGTTTTTTTAAGTAGGTTTACATTGCTCTGCACTAAAATCGTTTTCTGCATTGTCAGCCAACTAAGCAACAGTGTATTTTCTGCTATGGTCCTGTCCCATATTCACTGTATATGCCATGTAAGCTACATGTTTGAATTTTAAAGGCTACATTAAAGCATCCAGAGGAAATAAAACATAAATGAACTGCTTCACTATTAACAATTTGTATCTTAGAAGTATCATACAAAAATACTAGGAAGATTGATTTCTTGCTGAAAGGATTAAAGTACTGAAAGGAATAAAGGGGTCATAAACAAGAGGAAATATTTAGTATAGCAATCACTATATCAAATGGTTAAATCAAGCAAGAAACAAAGGCTTCTAGCAATATAAGTGCTCAATAATATTTTAACCTACTTTCAGAAAATATATTTGGGAATCAGTTGCTGTTAAATAAAGAAATGTATAGCTCTTATCCATAAAAATGAAATGTCATCAAGTAACTTTTGGAACCCTGTTAGTAATATGGCACTAATTACTTTACCCAAGTTTAGATTTACAAAGACGAACAGTGCTTTTTATAAAGGTTTTTCTACAAAGAATAACGTGCAGAACAGGAGTGACCCCTAAATACTGTCAGATATGGCCCCAAACAAAATTTTATTGGCCAGAAAGCAAATGTTAAGAACATATAGAACTTTACAAGGTTTTTTTAAAGTATGTTCTTCCTGAACTTTCTCCTTAAAAGTCAAAATGTGAATTTATACCTACTGTCAACAGTTTCATAAGGAAATAAATCAAATGGAAGAAAGTCACCAATTTCCAATACTTACTATATGTGAATATTAGTTAGGAGTGCTCTAAATATGGACTATGCATTTTACTTGAGTTTGGTGAACACCCAGATACAACCAATAAACATCTTTTAACATGTGTACATAATTCATAAATATACTAAACGGCCACTAGTCTGCATTATCTTTAGTTATTTTATATACTACCTATTACACAGCATTAAGTACATTTAATATGACAGAAAAAATTCTTAAGGATAATGAAAAGTCTAAAATAACATATTAGGAGAGAGTTTAATATCTACTAACCAATATATATTATATTCAATTGCAAAGAACACTGGGATTTAGGATGGATCTCTGTAGTAGGGCAGTTCTTGTACTGAAGGAGACCCCAGGTTCAGTCCCTGGCATTGCATAGTTTCTGAGCATTATTAAGTACAGCCCTAAAAATAATGTTAAAATTAGGAAATAATTCAAAGGAAAATGTTATCAATAAATTAATGGAATGATGGGCCATATTTAAAACTGAAAATTGTAAAATAGAAGTCAATGATCATGTGTGAATAAAGATGGAAAGGATGTTCAGACTAGGAAATATTACATCCAGAACAGAATAAATTTGTATGTATTAATTAGTGCTGGAATTAAAGTGAATATGTAGCAAAAATGACAAAATCTAAAGGTGTTTCTATATGTCCAGCTTCCATCCCCAACTAGTTTCCCCTGAGCACCACCCAGGACTAATCATTGAGAAAAGAGCCAAGAGAAAGCCCTGTTGTAGCTTTAAATGAAAAATATAATTTCAGATAGGGCAGATAGGGCAGAGATAATATAGTAGATAAGATGCTTGGTTTGTAAGTATCCAACCTGGGTTCAATTCTCAGCACCACATATGACCCTTCAACGTCCCTGAACACCAAGCCAGGAATAAGCTCTGAGCACAGCCAGGTATTGTTCTCCTGTGTCCTTGAAAACCATGGTTCAATAAATTCTACAGAAGTAAATAATTACATCTTTAACAATGTCTAAAGAAAATTCATTCTTCCTCTCTCTCACTTTTGAAATGTTCAAAAATATTTACTAAATATCTACTAAGACTAAGGAATTGTGCTAAGCAGTATGGTGAAAAAAAGTCATTATTTTTTTATCTCAAAGGAATTTGATATGTTATCACAGTTGATGATATTATTCATAGAAAATATAGCATAATTTTTCCTAGATGTTGAAAGACAGCCTTGATATTTATAGATGCATTTTGAAAGATAATTAAAGAATATGACTTTAAGGTAGACAATGAAAAATTAAATATTTGAACAAGAAAATGAATAATTGCTATTATATTTGCTTTAAGATACAAGGGAAGAAGTGAAAGTTCTCATGGGGACATTAAATAGGGGTTTACTAATCTAGGTAACAGTCAATGGAAATTGACATAGCTATAATGGCAGCTAACAGATGTGAATGTAATTTAGACATAAAAATGTCAAAAAATAGAAATTTATTATTTATCATAGGCAATGGGGAAAATGTTTAAAAGGTAACCTTGAATTCTAAACAGTTTTAATACTTTTATTAAATAAGAGTTGGAGGGAAAAAAGATTAAGGTTGTAAGATTATGTTTAGTTACAGCCACTGTCAACTTTTGAATATAAAGAATCAAAATGAACTTCTCTACATTTTGTTTATAGCTGTGAATTGAATCATGAAATAATGACTACTTGCCAGAGTTATGAATTTTTATTTTCAATAGTGAGATTACTAGTAAGTTTTGAAAAATCACATTTTAAAATGAGGACTTTGAAGTAGCAGTGCGATTTACTGAAAAATGATATGATATAATGAATGTGTATATGAAGGAAAGATAGTGAAACATGAATGGGTAGCATAAAGAAAGGATTTTTCTTTTTTCAGTTAACATTATTCAGTAATTTAAATAACATGAATTACATTTTTCTTTTCAGTAACATGATTCATTTTTCATATTATTGATATATATTTGCAATGAAACTTCACGAACACACCACTGTCTCCAAGGTCATTCCTGTGAGGCCCCAATATTACTTTGGCAATATTTCTTCCTCTGCTTTTTTAAATCCTTCACCTAGGAGCAAGATCCTCCAATATTTTTCTTTGAGATATTTTTGAGGGGTTTTTTGGGTCACATCTGGTGGTGCTCAGGGGTTACTTCTGGATCTGTGTTCAGAAATTGCTTCTAACAAGCTCAGGGGACCATATGGAATGCTGGTAATGGAACTGGGATCCTTCCTTTATTGGCTGTATGCAAGCCCTACTGCTGTGGGATTGTCCGGACCCCTTTCTTTGAGATTTTTATTGATAGAAGACTTAACCGTCTAGATCAGAAAGTTAAGTGTAATTGAGGTCTAAAATATAAATCTATTGGCTATGAGCCTTTAATTCGATAGTATAAATAAGAATTCATGAGGAAAATACAATAATTAGCATTTTCAACATTAGTTCCAATTACTCTTTTATAAACTCTATTCCAGGTAATACTATATTAAAATGTACAGATACTTTTTAAAATGTACAGATACTTTTAACTTAAAATGTACAGATAATAAATTTATAAATTATTTTTGGCTTTTTTGGCCATACCCGGTGACACTAGGGGTTACTCCTGGCTATCCACTCAGAAATCACTCCTGGCTTGGGGGACCATATGTGACTCCGGGGATCAAACCGCTGTCCATCCTAGGTTATTGCATGCAAGGCAAACGCCCTACTCTTGCACTACCACTCCGGCCCCAGGAATGCTCTTGATACTTTTTTTTATGACTATTTATCACTATAAAAGAGTAAGAAGTAATATTTGAGCTACAAGTAGAAAAGGCTACTTTGTGAGATTATAAAGCAGCAATGAATTAAATATAACTAGTAGGCCAAATAATCTACAACTGGTGTGCTTTTCTAGACAGTGTTTTATTAACGCACCCACTTATTTATAGATATCTTCACAAACTGTCATTCAAAATATTTAATTAGTACTGACAGAAATTTCTTAGATACTATACTAACAGTACTGAGGTCTGAGGCATAGAGTCATAACTGACAGAAATTCTACATTTTGAATTAGAGGTTACATAAACAGGATGATATATTTCTGAATAGGAGTTAAGAATATAATTTAAAGAATTGTAAGATAATACAACAAAACAATATATTGAATATCAAAAATATATAGATGAAAAATAAAGTATGTAAATAAAAGTTGGATGGATGAAGGGGTGTTTATATATAAATATATATATATATATGTATATATATATATATATATATATATAGAGAGAGAGAGAGAGAGAGAGAGAGAGAGTCACACTGAGGGCTTATTCCTGATTCGGTGTTTGGGATCACTCTTGATAATGTCAGGGGATCATATGTGATGAGAGGAATCAAAAGAGTATAAGGGAAGTGCACTCTGCACTATACTCTTTCTCCTGAACTTCTGTTGTAATATAAATGGACACTAAAATTTAAAAAAGTAAAATATCCTGGGGCCAGATTAAGTTCAATAAGCAGAGTGCAACCTTTTGCATGCAGAAGCCCAGGATAGATTCCCTGAACCACATGATTTCCCACGCAATTTCATGAGCAATTCTGAAACAAAGAGCTGGGAATAACCTTCAAACACTGACTCCAAAACAAAGACATAATTCAGATATATTATGCACACAATTAATGAGATAATACATGGCCAGAATAAATGATGACGCGCCTTGTTACTCTGTAACATTCCCTTATATTCACTATTGGCTAATTCAACATATCACATACACTAGTTTTCTAAATAAGCTAAAGCTAATTTTAATGTTTAACATTTGATTACTCCAAAAATAATACTTTAGGGGCCAGAGTGGTGATGCAGCGGTAGGGAGTTTGCCTTTCACGGTGGACAGTGGTTCGATCCCCTGGTGTTCCATGAGGCCCCCAAGCCAGAAGCAATCTGAGCGCATAACCAGGAGTAACCCCTGAGCATCATCGAGTTTAACCCAAAAACAAACAAACAAACAAACAAACAAAATACTTTAGTAATTATTCCTATTTCCAGGAACAAGTTTTCACTCAGAGTTGCATATAGAGGTGTGGATTTTGCTAGCACTATATTCATTCTAACTCTATAGTATTTAAGAAGTATAAAAATATACTTGTAATTAATATAATTGAAATATAAGCCATATACATTGTTATATGGGTATTATACAGAGTAGTATCTGAAGTAAAATATTATATATTAAGTAATCATATTCCTATGTTTTTAATTAGGTAATACTATAAATATAGTTAGTATTACTAAACTATGTCCTGCCAAAGGCATAATACCACAAATATCCAAAACATTTATTGACTGTATCTACATAACTAGAATGAATTCACATAGCTTAAAGTTCTCTAAACATGTTATATAAGGCAGCAAATGTTTATGTTCATTACTAATTAAAATTTTATCTCAGAAGCATTAAGTATACTATTTCTAATTTATATACTATACAAAAGTAGTTTTTTCTTTTTGGGTCACACCCAGTGGCACTCATAGGTTACTCCTGGATTTATGCTCAGAAATTGCTCCTGGCAGGCTCAGGGGAACATAAGATATAAAGGGAATTGAACCCAGTCTGTCCTGGGTCGTCCGCATACAAGGCAAACGCCTAACTTTCTGGCACCCTACAAAAGTAGTTTTTATATATAATGATCTAATACTTAAAATGTGATTGTACTTTCTCCTTTCAGACTACTGTAACCATAGATAATTTTCAATTATATGAAAGAGAAACTTTCAATGTTTAACAATTAATGTAAGATCTACCGGTTTAAACATCTAGGGAAGTAACTACAAAGGCCAAACACTACAGATTTCTCTAAACTTTTCATCTGCAACCGCAGCAGAGATAATCAGAAACATCATATAATGCTTTATTATATTTTGCTTTCTATTACTTAACAATTAATAGAAAATGAGACGATGGTGCCAAAGGATAGCATTTTAGTAAGATAGGCATTATATTTTTATGTTTTAAAACATAATAGGTTCTTAGCCCGGAGAGATAGCACAGCAGTGTTTGCCTTGCACGCAACCGATCCAGGACCTAAGGTGGTTGGTTCGAATCCCAGTGTCCCATATGGTCCCCCGTGCCTGCCAGGAGCTATTTTTGAGCAGACAGCCAGGAGAACCCCTAAGTACTGCCGGGTGTGGCCCAAAAACCAAAAAAAAAAAAAAACCAAAACAAAACATAATATGGTCAAATTACTTCTAGTGAAATATAATGAAGGCCACGTAATTTAAAGATTTTGAGAAATGTTAGAAAAATTACACCAAGCAAATAATTATAAGTAAAATAATATTGAAAAATGTTAAGGGCTTTATATACATTAAACTTTTTTCTACTGTCTCCTGAAGGCTCCTCTTGGTGGATTCTCAGCTAACCTAACTAGCAGATAACAGCAAGATGTAGTGTTGATTGGGACCTGTGTTTGGTATAGAGATGATCTGGACCAATTTCGAGGTGCTAAGTTACCTGAACTATTCCCAGTAGTGCTCAGGTGGTCATATGAGGTCAGGAATATAACCAGGGTTGGATATGTGCAAGGTATGCACCTTAATCCCTTTCTATCACACCAGCTCTTAAATTCAATGTACAGCTAGTACAGAGGGTAAGGTGCTTATCATGCAAGGCTGGCCCAGATATAACCCTACCAGGGGTCTCAAACTCGGCTGCAAAGGGCTCTCTGTACAACATTTTGCGGCCCTGCCCTAGAGGAATCTTTTTTAGTTTTGTTTTGTTTTAGTTGTTTGGGTCACACCCCTCGATGTTCAAGGCTTACTACTGACTTTGCACTCAAGGATCACCCCGACTTTGCCTCCTGCAGCCTGCAGGTAAATTGAGTTTGAGACCCCTGAGAGCAATGCAGAAATAACTGATTAACTAACTGTAATTACTTTTATAAAATTATTAACATATAATTAAAAAGAAGAATATGATTTTTAAAAATCATCTAGAAGCATTCATGAGAAAACCTGTTGTCATGGAAACAGTCAGTATAAATGGCAATAAATCCAGAGAAAATGTCAGTTCTTCTAAACAATGGATGAACACAAAAAGCTGATTATGAAATGAAACAACACAAAAGAAAAAAATGTTATTTAAATGTTTAAAAATTTTAAGTCCTTTTACATTTTACTTATTTAAATGCTAGATAATAATATTGATAAATATGAAAATATTAATATTTGATATATATTAATATAAATATATTAATATATCTCAATACTAAAGTAAATGAGAAATTTTCAGAAGATTATTAGGAAGTAAACTATTTTTAAAAACCTATAAACATGTGTCTTGTGCCAAGAAACTTTAAATTAATAAATATTAAATTAACAAAATATTAATATTTAGACAAGAGATAGCATTGCAAGTCTTAGGAAGAGCTAATGTCCATGACTAAAATAATATGTTGCATTCATTTAGCATATACTGTCTAATACTAATATAATATTAGAAAATGTGTTGGAAGAAATGCTATAAATTAGCATTAATGCCTGCCAATCATTTGTTTTAAAAGTTTCTTTTAACTTGGATAATTATGATATCAATATTATATCATAATTATATACATATATAATTATATCCGTATACGACAGCTAAATATTTAGGCCAGCAATACATAGATTTAATCTTGCTATGTGCGTTTTGTCAATATAGGTTAATACTTTATATATCAATTCTATTTTATCTACACATTTATAGTTATGTTACAAACACATTAACACAAATTTAAATCTAAATTAATATAAAAGGTTTATACAAGTAAAAGCCTGTAACATAGTTTATATTAAAATATTTAGATTTCTTTAAAATTGTGGTTTAATGAATTTCTTACATTCTATATTTTACAAATTTGCTTCACATGAGCTTTTTCTGTGAAGGAAAAGTACTCTATTAATTAAAAATTGGGACAATGCAGATAAAGTGGTAGCATAATGGTGGCTGACCGAGGAAGATACGGGTTCGTTCTCCAGCATCCCACAGAGTCCCCATAGCCAGGAGCAATTTCTGAGCACAGAGCCTGAAGTGAACCCTGAGCACTGCTAGGTGTGCCCACCCCCAAAAAAAGAATTGCGGCAAGGACACACTGGTTTCTATTAATTATAAATGAGCATGACTTAAAAAATGAGTATGAGTGGGACAAAGGTAGTATAAGCTATTTATTTGCCTTAACGTGTAATTCTTTAATGTATGCCTTACATTTAAAAGTAAACATGTAAACTGATACTATCTTTTCTTTAATCATTTTATCCTAATTATATTAACATATAATCACATGGTTCATGATTCTTATTCTACTGTCATCTAGTAATAGTCCACTATTCATATATTTTTCTTTGGTCTTTGTAATCTTCTAAACAGTATGGTAAACATGCGAAGTGCAGAGAGTATATTTTATCTGTATGTATAAAAATAATTTCAGGAGAAAATTATTGTATGCCAGAGTTAGATTTATACTTTGGTGACCCTTCTGGTTCACAAGTTCCATATCACATAGATAGAATTATTACTAACAATATAATATGACTGCTCTGAGCACTATTTATTTAAAGGAGTGTTCAAAGTTGAAAGTTGCTAAAGTTAGGGGTTTTATCCAAGAAACTTCATAAAATACTGATTATAATGTTTATCATACAAGCATAGTAAATGTACAACCTAAACTTCATGTCATTAGAAGTAGTCAATTAGTCAGAAATGAATACAAAATATTCCATCATCCAGCATAGTTTCTGGACAATGTATTTACAATAGTCTTACAGGTGTAGTAAATTTATTCTTATTGCTGTACTCCATTGCCTTGTATATGTAAAATAAATATTTTTATATTATACAGATTGTAACATTTGAAAATTATAATTGGAGACTATTAATATTACTGTTGTGAGTGTTCTTTTGTGTTCTTTAGTGAATAAATACACACACTTCTGTCAATATGTTGTAGAAATAGAATTGCTAAGTCATATGATAACTGTATTTAATATTACGAGATGTTTCCCAATTATCTTTCAGGGTATTCTACTTCTTCTAGTAGAACAGGACAGGAAAGTTAAAAACATTTCACATTCTTGTCAGGACAGAGTACTGCTCATCTTTTTAACTTTAGTTATTCTGGTAATTTACAATGCTATAATAGAGCTTCATTCTGCATTTTCTTAATAAGTAATGGATTCACTTTGTTGGCAAATTTTAGAAATTGAATGGTAAGTAAAATATTATTTTTTGTAAAATTCCAGTCAATTGTTTGGCTATCTTTTATTAGGTTATAGTTTTACTTTATTGGTCTGAAATTGTTCTATGCTTTATCTAAATATAATTTGTCTGACATATTTATTGCAAATGGTCTCATTTTGCAGATGTGTCTCATCTTTTCCAAGGTCTCATTTTTTAATCACAGGCATTCAAAAATGCAACCTATTTGTCATTTTTTGACAATGATGTGGAGTGTCAAGAAACATATTTTACTGTCTAATCAATATACCTGCTTTTTAATAACTGCACCTTACAAAATTACTTTTGTTATTGATGAATATTACTTTGTACTCTTGAATTTGTCCTGGGTCTTTATTAAATAGATTTTTATATTCTATTTTTCTAGTTGTGTAATCCTATAGCAATATAACATTATTTCATTGGATCTGGGTAATCTTCAATGTAAGTAATCTTAATATGTATTATTGTTGTTTATTTAGCTTTTTATTTTGGGAATATATCCAGCAATGCTCAGAGCTTACTCCTGTCTCTGCCATTCAGGAAATATTTGGGGATGGGCAAAAGATGTATATGGGATACTGGGAATCAAGTCCTCCTACAATACAAATACCTTACCTGCTCTACTAACTGGCTATATTTTCTAGGTCAAAATATTTTCACACTTGAAACAAAAAGCAAACTTCTTAATAAAGCTGACAATGCTCTCATGTTACTATCACTGCCTATCTCATTTATCCTTTAATCCCTACCCTTTTTAAGTTACCTTTTTCCTATTCCTTAGTTACTTTTTTTCTAGGTCTTCCTCCAAGTAAACCATCTTTTCACAAATATCACACCTTAGACAGTAATATACTGACTAGTCTAGACACATAATGAACCTTCTTAGACACAAAATGAAATGCTAGTAATTAG
This sequence comes from Suncus etruscus, assembly GCF_024139225.1. Lineage (NCBI taxonomy): Eukaryota > Metazoa > Chordata > Mammalia > Eulipotyphla > Soricidae > Suncus > Suncus etruscus. Next base: position 62,203,682 of record NC_064849.1, on the reverse strand, counting down.
GCATATAAAGAGTGTCTAGTAAATACTTACAAAATAAGCAATAATTAATAGATTAACATAGTAGAAAGACAAATAAAACATATTTTAATAATAAACGACACAAAAGTATGTATGTTATTATAAATAATTTTCTGTGCGCCACTTTGTAGCTATAAATGAAATATAAATTTTGTCCTAGCAATATATTTCAGGAAAATGTACTCATGGTAAAATATGTGGTAGGGTAATCAGAACTGTCATTTTTTACCACTGACAACACATCACATAACTTCTAATGATTAATATAAGAGCATAAATGGAAGTTACTATTTACAGTATTGATTGAATATGCATACTACAATTCTAACACATTCTGTAATGTATTTGTTGATTCAATAAATAATAGCTAGAGGTTTTCAACATCTTAAAATGTTTGAAATATTAAAATGTTTAAGATGCCTTAAACATCTTAAATTTTTTCTCAACTTCTTTGAATATTTTTCCTTATAACTATTTATAGAAAATATCACATTTATCCACAATCATTAATTACTAATAAATAAACAACAGGTATTAATTCCTTGCATAATGCTTATTTCTTCTGAAAAAAATCTTTATCAAGAAGAAATGTCTTCCTTGCTGGGTTAATAGATTACCTATTCAGAAACTTAATTTAAAGCACTTTTCTTATTTTTAATTTTTGCAATTAAGCAATTTTATTACTTCATGTGTTCCGATTGTTGTGATGAGTGTCTTAAGTTATTGATGCTGACATCAACTTTATCCTATTAACACAGAGCAACTACATAGCAATTAGGCAATGGGGCTGTAGAGATGATACAGCAGCTAAGATGCTTGTCTTATATGCAGCTGATCTCAGTTTGATCCTTGGCACCACACATAGTCCCCTGTGCACCATTAGGAGTAAGTTTGAGTACTGCAATCTCAATAACAATAACTAGTGGGGCCGAGCAATAGCAGAAGCAGTAGGGCATTTGCCTTGAACACAGCTGACCCCGGACAGACCTGAGTTCAAGTCCCATGTCCCAGGGGTGATGTTTGAGCACATAGCCAGGAGTAACTCCTGAGCACCACTAGGTAAACAAAACAAAAAACAACAAAAATAAAACAATAATTAGTAGTAGTAATAGTAGCACTATGCCTAATTTATAACAAAATTAATTCATGCCTCATGACCTTAAAAGCACAACATTTGAAGTTCTCACTTTCCTTGTTTTTTTAATTTTGATATAACCTATTTTTGACAATAAAAATAATAAAATGTTGAGACACAGCAAAAATTGCTGAGTTATTATATTATCTCTATAACATGTAATAAATAAGAAGCACTGAAAAAAAGGAATGCCATACTGTAAATTAAGCTGCAACTACTTAAATGCCACTGAAGTGTAAATCTACCTAAGAAAATGGAGCATGGTTGTGTTTCACATGTTTTAAATGCTTTATTTAAAATACTAAATTTTAAATTTCATATAGTTTCAAGTTTATTGCATTATCAGTCTTTAAAATGATTTATCATACATAGCTTGTGGGCTGGGGAAAAAAATAGCAAATCAGATCTGGTTTAAAGACCAAAGTTACTAATTTCTACATTCAACTACAGATATGAGACCTCAGAAAATACCAAAGATGGGGGCCGGAGCAATAGGGAATCTGCCTTGAACACGCTAACCTAGGACAGACTGAGGTTTGATCCCCCGGCGTTCTAAATGGTCCTCCAAGCCAGGAGTGATTTCTGGGCTCATAGCCAGGAGTAATCTCTGAGCATCACAGGGTGTGGCCCCAAAACAAAAACAAAACTAGAAAATACCAAAGATACTTTAAACTCTTGGTGATCACAGTTTAGCTAAACAGGAAATGTTTATGGATCTAATGTATGCAGAAGCAAAGGTCTGTGGAGGCAAAAAAAAAACAACAACAAATAAAAACACAAAAACCAAAAAAAAAAAAAACCCCTTTGAATAGTTATAGTAAGTTATACTACAAGAACACAGTATTTGCTGCTATCAACAAAGGTTGTTTTTATGGGTTATAGTGGAGCACCTTGTTAAATACCTCAGCAATTACTCATTGGATACTTGCCACTAAAGTTTCACTCAGTTAAAGTAAAATTTCAATTTAATATTAAAATGGAGTAACAAATTTATGATTCATTTGATTTTTCAAAACATAGGGAAAACGATCTTCTTTGTTCAACTAACTTACCAAACCCAGAAATATGACCTAGAGGGTAAATGGATCTTCTGAAAAAATAATGTCCCAAGAAACACAGTTAATTCTTCAGAGTGTGCTTGGGACATTTCACTTAAAGTAGAAAATATGAATAAATCAACTAAATAAATATAATATAGCAATTCTGGGGCTGGAGCGGTGGCACAAGTGGTAGGGTATTGGCCTTTCATGCGCTAACCAAGGAGGGACTGTGGTTAGATCCCCCAATGTCCCATATGGTCCTCCAAGCCAGGAGTGATTTCTGAGCGTACAGTTAGGAGTAACCCGAGTGTCACCGGGTATGACCCGAAAACAAACAAACAAACAAAAAAAAAGAGTCTATTTTAATGTGGTTTTATAAAACTGGCAGAGTCTTGAAGACATCCAATAGCATAACTCAATTTATCATTACATATAAAGTGAAAAATAAAAATTGCATTTACATTTAAATTTCATAAAAGAGGATAATCATGTTTTTGAGCATAGGATACATTACAACCTCAGAGTATAGTAATTATTTTATCAGAAATTACCCAAATTTTAATTAATCTGTAGTCTAATGTGTACTTCAAAGTACAGTACAGAAAAAAACAACAAAAAATCATGTCACGTACAATAAATAACAGCTATACACAATAAAATATCTATGTGTTAATACAGACGCAGTTTTAAAGTAACACATATTCTAATAAAAACCTGTTTTATTTTGCTAAAAATTCCAACTCTTATTACATCTCTTCCCCACTATATGAGAAAGACATCTTCCATTACCAAATTACTGTACATTTATTAACAGCCAATATATTTTGTGTTGGATATCTGAGTTACAAATAATAAAACATAAAGTCAATTTTTAAAAAACAATTTTTCTAGTCAACAAACAACTCTGATAATTTTTCTCTCACTTTCCACATAAAATGGAAGTTTCTTTAGAAATTTACTATTTTATTTTAAGACACATACATCCATTTTATTATATTTAAAATAACAATTTAGGACCTGACAATTTAGGATCTTTGTAGAAATACTTCTATCTTCTCATCTTTAAATAAATATAATTAATATAACATTATATATCTAAAAGTTATCGGTTATAAGATAAAATCATTCTTCCATTATGGCAACATTCCTATTTTAAAATTAAAAAATTTTAATTTAAATAAAAAAATCCTGGCTTTGCTATTATACGACATAATGATCTGTATCAGTAAGTATAAGATGAAAAATCACCTAGAGGGGTGAAGTGATAGTATAGTGGGTAAAGTGATTGCTCTGAAAGTAACTGACCTGTGTGTGATGATTCCCGGCCTACATATATTCTCTTGAGCCTACCAGGAGTGATGCCTGAGCACACAATCTGAAGTAAACTGTAATTCTTGATCACAGCCAGGTGTGGCCCCAAAACAAAAAGAAAAACACAACAATACAATGCTAATTTATAAAATTATATTTCTCTTAGACAACAACACAAATCATTCATGGGAATTTATACTTAAAACAATCAGAGAAAGTTGGAGGTGAGGGCCACTGGGTAATATTCAAGAGTCTAAAGGCCTAGATGTAGGGATCTGAGGGCTAAGTCATTAGTTCAGCAAAGCAGGGCAGTGCTGTTCTGACCCAGACATGCTGGCAGCCTCCAAGGTCATACATGTGATTCTCAGATGTGTGTTCAATACTGAGACATATATGACCAAATTAGGGCCTAGTACAAACAAGATGTGGACCTTAGAACTGAGTTATCTCCCCAGGTTGGGGAGAGTCTGCTTAGAACAGTTCAAGAGCTTGAGAGTACAGAAAATAATGTGTTTGCCTTGCACACAACCCACCTATTCAGTCTCGGTACTACAAATGAAGCCCTGAGTCCCACCAGGAATGAGTACAGACCCAGAAATAAGCCCTGAGGACTTCTAGATATGGGACAAAACAACAAATGCAGCAAACATAGTTCCATGGGTTTCCATTAATACATATACTAGAAAACCTCTAGTCTGTCAAATAATGGTCTAAAACTCTTATTTTTTTAAAGGTCACTGAGAAATAGAATATGTATGTTCCATTTATAAATTTCTATATTCTTTGTTTCTCCAGTGTTGACAACTCTATTCTTTTTCTGTCCAGGCTTAAAAATGTTAATGCATCTGTTTAGGGGAGGTTTCATAATATATTTGAACATGATAATGTGAATAACATTCTTTAACTGGAGATTCTGGAATCCATATTGTGACTAAAGAGGTTAACTTTCAAAACAATACTATTTGCACCTAATAGTTTTTTTTTAATATCATGTGTGAATACCATCCAGCTCTTGATTTCTCATTTTTCATGTTAAAGTTCAATGTTAAAGAATGTTTACCAGTAATTACTGTTCTTCTTAGTGAAACTTCTAATATGACAATGAGATTACATTTTTGTAATACTGAGAAACAAGTTGAAATATGTTATTATAACCCAAATTTCAAAATAAAATTTAACTCTCCATATTGGGTGGAGTTTACTGATGACTAACATGGTTCTGTTTTTCATCAATTACTAAATTCCAGAAGTATAACAAATTTGGATCACTTGCTTTAATATGCAGTCATTCTTCTCAGTTTCAAAGCAAGGGTTGCTTAGGAATTTCTCCAAACACTTCATGTCTTCTAAAGGAGGAAGTAAGAGAAATTCTTGCATAACTTTTAAGCTGAGACAACTATAAAAATAGACCAAAACTTCTTTAAATTAAATAGCATTATTTTAAAATTATTTAAAATATTATTGATTCTAATTTATTAGTCTATTTATATATGTGCTTTTTCTAAATAATACAATTGTATGTGTTTGTAAGTTTTGCAATGAACTAAGAATCTAAAGAAGCAATTAAAATATGTTATATATTTTTCTTTTCAGTTTTGGGGCCACACCCAGCAGTGCTCATGGTTTATTCCTGGCACAGTGCTCAGGTATCACTCTTTGGTGGGGTACAGGGGACCAGGTATCAATTGTATGCAAATCAAGCACCCTACTCATTGTACTATTTTTGCAATCCCATCTCGTTGATTTTCAAAAATATCTGCTACCTTCAAGAAGTCTAAAATCACTTGTAGGCAAATTAGTTTTAAGTCAATGCACTATGATGAATGTATGACAAACTATTATAGATTTTATGACATCAAAGAAACTCAGATGTTTAAAAGCTCCATGGAAAAAGCAATTAGTCATGCCCAAAATTTACTTATCCCTAATGCGCAATCTATACCAGCACTTTCATCAACTAGAGGGCTTTGGTCCTCTGAGATTCTTAAATTGTGTGTATTGATAAGTGTATTAAAATTCAACAGTATACTGGGTCATGGTAGCTTAGGAAAACTCTACAGAAAATTGTTCAAAAATACAAGAAAAGACAATTCTCACTGAATGCTTATTGAATGAAATCACAAGTGAGGTATTTGCCCTGGAAAATTCTCCCCAGTGTTTGTAATATTTTCTATGATTCTTGGGCCCTAGTACTAGAATAAACATACCCTCATCTCTGTGGACAAAAATATTATGGAAGCAGGCTATAAAACACCCACACTTTTGACATAAGAGCTTTGTCTTTCCCATTGGAAGACTTTTATAGAAAGATTATCAGAATATCCTAAGTTAGATCAAGTTTGCCATCCAGGAATGGTTCACTTCCATCTGGATAACCCACATATAGGTCATGATATAGAAACTCAGGAGAGTAAAAAAAAAGAAGAAAAAAGAACAAAAATCTAGTGATTACAGCACATAGGATGAAAAACAGGAAATTATTTTCCAAGGCAGACAGTCATGGGTACCACCCTTGTCTAATCTTGACACTTTACGACTACACAGGCCTTCTTCCATATTTAAAATACTGAATATGGGCTGCATTTCCTAGCTTTCTGGAGAGCCACCAAAAGATCATGTCAAGATAACACGATGTGGTAAGACAGAAAGAATCAGAGAAGGAGTGAAACTTCTCATTGAAGGCACTGATATTGCTGCAGAAATTGAGTGTCACGATTTTGGAAAAGAGAGTATCTTAGACACAAGTATGTATAGGTTGGGGAGGAAACATTTTTTATCTATTAGCTCCTAAGCATAAAACACATAGCCAATATAATCTTGACTAAAGCCATCACTTTTGAGTACCAAATAAAATTTCAAACTATAACCTCTTAAACTACACAGATCTACTTAATTTCAAGGTAATCAAGTAAGATTTCTGAATACTAGCAAGATCCACTTTATACTATACTGATTGTTGGCATCCTATGGCTATATCATAACTGTTCTGAGTATGTATGTTTAACACATATATATTCATAAGACATACATATATGTATATTAAACATACATATTACACATAATATCAAACCTGACTGTTGTAACATTTTTTGATTGAGGTATTATGAAAAGCTTCATAGCTCTCTGTACTTCTCACTGGTCAAAATGGGATATATCTGACTAATATCACTTCTTGCTACAGATGATTAATGACATATTTAACTGAATTGGAGCCTGGGTAATAATCTGACATTCTGAAAGTATTTCTGCAAATACTGTGCCCTTCCTCACAAAGACAATAAAGTAGAATATTTAGTGAGGTTACTGTCCTTGGAGATTTCTTAGCAAGCCATGTGATGGTCAGGAGTTGAGACCATAGTGGATTGATCCCTTCATAACAATATGGCACCTGTAAGACTTATATGCCAGGCATGCAACTGTTTTAAATGAAGAAATCTGCATCATGCAGAATGCTCTGTGATCTTTCTAGAAAATAAAACAATGGGATATATGGAAGTTTTCAGGAATTCATTTCCCCCCCTATATCTCTGAGTGGCTATGAGAGATTTTCTTTCTTCTTTATTTTATAATTTAAGGGACCACAATGAAAAATAATTCAGAATAGGGTTTCATGCATACAACATTCCAATATTATACCCTTCACTAGAGCTTTCTTCCTTCACTCTTGATATCCCCATATTCACTACCTTCCTCACTCACCCCATATTCAAGGCTACAAAATTATGAAGACTTCTGAGGACACCTGTCCCTGTCCAAATCCAAACCCATAAAGACTATACAAATATTCAGCTACAATCTAGAATTGGCTTCTCAGTGAACTGCAATTATCTATTACATTTTGTTTTATTATCCTTTGCTGTTTGAGAGAAGAACCTAGGCATCAAGCATCTTTGGATTCTATTCCTTACTCTTCTGCTGAAAGTAATGGAATGAGATACAGGTGAATTATAATGACTAAAGTTTAAAAAGACATTACCTAGAAGGTTATGAAATGTTCAATGTTCAAGTATTTTTGTAGGAATATAAAATGGAATAAAACCTTTTGAGCAGTCTAGCAGTTTCTCATGAAGTTGAAATAATTTATATACCCCAGAATATTCTAAATATTTGCTCAAAAGAAATGAAAACCCAAATCTGCATGAAGCTGTCTACTCAAATATTTGTGGCAATTTTATTTCTAATATTTGGAAACTGAAAACAATGTAAACATTCCTCAATAGCTGAACAGCCTAATAAAAACCAACTATATTATATATTCATACAATGACTACTCAGCAACAAAAAATTATTTACACATGCTACAACAGAAATTAATTTTTACAATACTATGAAGAAAGAAACCTGGTATATAATATGTGATTCCATTTAAGTAACAGCCAAGAAAATTCAAGTTAAATCTATTGTGAAAGAAAATGGTTCAGCAGAGAGCTGTAAAGCAAGATGGTAGCAAATATTTATTGGCAAGAAGCATCAATGTTTCACCGGCAATGATGAAAATGGCATTGTTGCTAATGTTTGTTTACCTACTTCAGGTTTTTATATATGTCAGCATATATATATATATATATATATATGCAAGTCTATCTTTAACAGGATTATTAAATCCTCTAGAATAAGTCCTAAAGTTATGAAATATTCTTCAACCCAAAAAAATACTTGACAAAAACTAGAAAAACTTTCCCCTAAACTACGAAACTCAATTGTGAAAAAATCTTAGTGATTTTATTTAGTAATTTGGTGAATAAATTTTAGTGATTATAGTCAGAATAAACAGACTTGCCACAGAAAGAATCTGGCATGCATTAAAGTATGAAAATAGTATGCTTAAATACTTAAAATGATATAGCAGAGGTAAGTATATCTGATAAGAGAAAAAAGAATGAGAACTTTTCTATCAAAATGTCTTAAATTCCATACAGAAAACAGTATATAAAAATTAGAACAAACTTATAAGGAAAAATTTTTTGTTTTGTTTTGTTTTGAGCCACACAAGTTGATAAGCAGGGGTTACTCCTAGTTTATATTCAGGAATCATTCCTGCTGGTGCATGGGGGACCATATTGGATGCTAGGGAAGGTCCCCAGTCATCCAGATGCAAAGCAAATGCCTTATCACTATATCATCTCTCCAGTCCCAGGAAAATTATTTAAATAAAAATATTTTTTAATTTAAATAAAATTTTTAATTTTTTAAATTTAAATAAAAATTATTTAAATAAAAAGTAAAGAGAAAACATATTTGATCACATAAAATTTAATTTTGCAATTAAAAAAATTAATTTTGCAAAAGACAGCAAATTAATTTTGGGAAGATGAGGCAAGATGACAAGAAATAAGATCAATATTTTAAAGGCATGTAATAATCAATAACTGAAAAATTTGGGGGGACTGGGCCACACCTGGTGATGCTCAGGGTTAACTCCTGGTTATGCACTCAGAAATTGCTCCTGGCTTGGAGGACCATATGGGATACCAGGTATTGAACCCAAGTCCATCCTGGGTCAGCCATGTGCAAGGCAAATGCCCTACTGCTGCACTATCGCTCCAGCCCCAATAACTGGAAATTTTTAAAGGCCTCTTCAGTGCTATTTACCTGGTGGTGCCAGGGTTAGCAAAGGTTTATTCCACTCCTTTGAACTATCTCCCTGATCCAGAAACTGGAGATTGTAATGAGAAAGAGATGCATACAATATGGTTATGAATAAAAACACTTTATATTATAAAGTATAATTATACAATTAATATTAAAATATATTAACATATTCCACAAAGTTCTATGATCCAGAACACAATTTTGTTTTAGGGAGTTGTCATATTAGAACCACCATAAATACATAGAAAACAAATAATATGTGTTATTTGTATTTTAAAAGACTAAACTAAGAATATGATAAAAACTAGTCAAAATAAATGACTAATATGGATATTCTGCAGGATTTAAAAGAGCTTAAGAGAAACTGATATGATATAATCTAAATATGCACATATTCAATACTAAAATACTAAAAAGTTCAACAAGATTTTTAAATTTCTATAGGCAATAAAACCTCTTTTAAAATGTGTTAAAAAGAAGGGATGCTGAGAAACTCAATTACAAAGCTATTTTTAGTTTTAAAGTTGCCCTTAATCCATGAAAATAAATGATAACCTCATATACACACATATGTATAATTATAAATAATAAAATGTTAAGATGAAAAATTTTATTCTAAAAGTAATTTAAACAATTCATTGAAACAGTTCCACACGGGACACTGGTGATGGGAAACATGATGCTTAAAGTAATTATTATTAAACAGAAAAAGAGTTTCCCTGACTTGACTCCATACAAATACAAATTTTCTCATATTAAAAAATCCATCAACAAACTGAAAGACAATGATAAAAGAGAAAAATAAGTACATGGTACAGATGGTTCTTATATGATATCCATATTACAAATTATACTTAAGTCTAAAGGTTTGTACAAACATCATGCCCTTTCTCCAGTTCTGTCAAAAGCTCAAATCATATAATTTTTGAGACTATTGCAGTAAAGTCCTAAAAATTAACATACACCTTTTTAACCTTTCTATACATCTATTACACAACACTAAAGTAAGGTTTTTAATGCTAATCATCACAATGCCTCTTCAAAATATGTATATTTATTTAAAATTATGCATTTATTTTGTTATGTATTTATATGTCTCTTTTCACTTATAATGTAAGCTCCACAAGGGGGTGATATTCTATTCACAGTATATAGGATTGCACATATTACTAAATCAGTATTTATTAATCATTTATTGGATAAATGAATAAATGGAAAACAAACTAGAAGATATTAATGACAGGGTATCAATAATACTAAATTTACTACATTTACATTTACATGAGCATTAACAGGACATAAAAATGTGAACATTAACAAAGATATGTGTTATACAGAAAAAATAATAAAGCATAAGTAGGTCATACATTTTATTTTTAATTAAGTCAAAATGAAATTAAACTGACTTATAATTTCATCATTTCCAAAAAATAGTAAACACTAGATTATAAAAAAATGTATAAAATAAGTATCACATATGCACAGATGTCTGAGGTATAATATCATTTTTATTCCCAAGGGCCATGTAGATATTTATATCATTTGCTGTTCAGACAATACAGGCAGTCAGCCATGAGGTAGCAAATGAAAGCATATATATATATACATATATATATATATATGTCTCTTAATATATGAGGGTTAGATCAAATGATTTTGCAGGCCTACTGTCATTGTGAAACACCCAACTCTGAAGGCAGACAGGCCACAGACAGACAAGAGGTAAAGTGTTTGTCCATGTCGGGTGAGATCACATATTTTCCAAGGACTTGAATGACCCCAGACCAGATGTTCCCCCTATTAAAGACAGGTGATAAGGCAGATGAGGACATATGCAAAATTATGTATTAAATGAAAGAAAAAGAAGAATTTTTTAAAAAGAATATTTTTGGTTGTTATTTTTTGTTTTGTTCAACTTTTGTTCAGCAGTATTTGACACAGAACTCAGCAACAGTCAATTAAACGTGACTGTAAAAAACTGTGCTCTAGGGGCCGAAGCAGTGGTGCAGAGGTAGGGCTTGCAAGCAGCTGACCTAGGATGGATCACAGTTCGATCCCCTGGCATCCCATATGGTCCCCAAGAAAAAACGAAAAAAAAAAAAAAGAATATTCTAATCCAAGTACTAGAGTGAAAAGAAAAAAACGTAAAGAATACTATATAAAGCATCCACTCATATAATTTTACAAAACACTTTTAAAAAGTTCAAGTACTTATTTGAATAGAATATGTTACAAAATGACAGTACCTTCATCAAGAAAAAATTTTTAGAAACCAGTGATTATCTTCTAAGATTATAATAAAGTAGGCATCCTATAAACTACTACTATATGAAGTACTAATATAGCCTGCAGCAGAGTTACTCATCAGGATGAGTAACTCTTATAGGATGAGGAAGATCCACAGTAGAGTGGAACTTAGGTTGAAAACTTTAGTAATGTTTCAAAAGAAGATGACTTCCCATTATATTACATGTCTTTAAAAAAAAAAACTGAATGTACGAGGAAAACTAGCTAATTACATGGTTTTACTAAAATTATCTTCTCAAAATGACAATGTACACATATTTTAAAAATGAGGTAAGGGGTAAAAAAGCTAAATTCAGTGTGTAGTAAGTTATACTCAGGGCTTACAAACCAGTTTAGATACTAACATACTGGCTTGAAATTTATTTTGCCATAATTAGTATGACGCATATGTTCTTAGTAGATTATTCAGAATCATTTCAGACACTTTTAAGGTGGTTTAGCACTAATAGGAGCATCATAAAACTGGAATAATGTGCAATTAATTTTTAAAATGGCACTGGATTTGTGTTTCAGCTATCCATTCAATGATTCTATGACTTAAGTACAGGAAATCAACTACTTTGCAATTAATTGAGTGAATGTACAATTTACTGAGATTATACTCCTTTGGAGGAATCACCAAAGTAATATGTGGTTCTTCCTTTGAAAAAATAACAATGTAAAACAAAACATAAAACTAGGACAGGTATCTTGGCCAGTGCTAATGAACCAGAATTTTATCAGCAGATATGGAAAGATACCCCCTGATTCAACACATACCTTTTTTTGCTTGGGGGAAGGGTCACCGCAGGCAAGTGCTTGGGTTTAATTCCTGGTGATGCACTCAGGGATCTCTCCTAGAGGAGGCTTAAGGAACATATGAAATGCTGGGGTAGAGCCTGGGTCAGCATCATTCAGGGAAAATACTACCTATGATACTATCACTCCAGATCCTCAACACAAATCTTGAAAACAAAATAATTAGAATTCAGGTATAAAAGGGGGTTATTTTCAAGTAAAAAGAGAGGAGAGGGGAGTGTTATTTAATTCTACACCACCAGATTTATTCTAAGCTAAAGAAGAATGAAGCTGAGAGGCAGAATGAGAATGAAGAACACAAAATTTGGTTTAGTTTTAGAGGTGTTGCATCTGTCCTAATCTGTAGCATCTTAGTAAAATATGGTAAGGGAATTACAGCAAAGCAAAAAAAAAGTTATTATACCAATTTATAATTTATTTATTATTTGTACCTATAGACACATTAGTAAAGTATACTGTAATATCTAGAGCTAAGTATAAATAAATTACTGGAGCTTGATAAATTTTAGAATAGTTTTAATATTTTACTGGACCTAATAAAAGAAGATTTCAAATTAAGATCCTATAAATTATATCTCAGTAGAAAAAGAGAAAGAACCTTTAGGAAAATAATAGTAAATAGTTAAGATAAGTGGGGCCGGAGAGATAGCATGGAGGTAAGGCGTTTGCCTCTCATGCAGGAGGTCATCGGTTCGAATCCCGGTGTCCCATATATGGTCCTCCCGTGCCTGCCAGGAGCAATTTCTGAGCCTGGAGCCAGGAATAACCCCTGAGCACTGCCGGGTGTGACCCAAAAACCACAAAAAAAAAAAAAAATAGTTAAGATAAGTACATTTCAAATGGTAGGTTTTAAAAACCTTTATCTTCAAATATTTATATTTTTATATTGAAAGTTGTGACAATATATGCCAGTGCTTAAAATTCTCCAAGGTTTAGGTTTTCCCTAATAGGTTCATGAACTCTTAGAAAAATACTGTTTTCTTCCACTTCTTTTAAACATAATTTTGTGATACATGTAAAAGAGAAAGATTTGCCTTTATTTGGGTTTTATCCCCAACACTGTGTGATCATCTCCCCATTCTTTTTATGGGGAATGGGTGCAATTGGGTCACATCTATCTGGGCTCAGGGATCACACCTGGCAGTGCTCAGAGAACTATAGGCAGTGCAAGGGATCAAACCAGGGTGGATTGCTTACAAGCCACCTTTGAGCTGTCTCTCCACTTAGCTTATTTGATTTCTTAAATACATCATTATTATAGATTTGTCTGACCAAAAATAGTAAAGGCTATTACTTAATAAATTTCAACAATAACCAATCATTAAACAAATGGCAGAAGTCCAAAGCCACATTGCAAATTTTAAGGCAATTGAATTAATCATTAATAATATATTAAATGTAACTGAAATAACACCTTCTACACAATAAATACAACTTTAATATGATTTTCTGCTATAGAATTAATAGTTTATAATCATTTGATTTCACAACATTTGACCATATTTAGTAATGAAACCTGACAACCTGGAATTTATAAAAGAAAAAAATATCCTGTTAAAATCAAAGATTATAAATTTCTATTTTTTTTCTTTTGGTTTTTGGGCCACACCAGAGACACTCAGGGTTACTCCTGGCTATCAGCTCAGAAATTGCTCCTGGCTTGGGGGAGCCATATAGGATGCCAGGGGATGGAACTGTGGTCCATCCGAGGTTAGCGCATGCAAGGCAAACACCCTATCACTTGCACCACCTATCCAGCCCAAATTTATTTTCTCTTTATTGTCGGCCTGAAACTGATTTAAATACCTAGCCATCTTTATTCACTGACTGAAAAATTTAATCAACTGAAAAAAATTAAGTGAAATTTTTAAATGCAAGAGGAAATAGAAGAAAATCAACTAAATCAAGACTATAACTAGAAAAATTTTTTTCAAAGAACAAGTGGAAACAAAATGAGATACATGAAAAACTATTTCTGTTCTTTCAGATACATTTCAGACCCCAAATAGGGAATAAGAATATATGTATTATATGTATTATTATTATTATTATTAACACAAAAATTGGCTGTCCAAATAACTGATCCCATATAATAATAAGATTCACCAATAAGAAAGTCAGAGTTGTCTCCAAAAATTCTCACAATCTAGTTAGTGAAACAATATTTATAGGTGATACAATTAGTCAGGATACAGAGAAGAGAATTCATTTATTTTAATAGGACAAATAAAGACTTCACCTAGACTGGATGAAGACTGGATAAGAGTTCAGTAGGAGAAAAAAGAAAAGGACATTCCAAACTCACAGAACAGTCCAAGAAAAGACACGGTAATACTTTAAATGTGTGAATTGTCTCATAAATGCCAGTTTTCCAGTAAAGTCTCACTCAGGTGATATAAAAATATGTTAAGGAGGACATTTTCCTTTTTTCTAAGTTTCAGCTAGGAACTCAAAGCTAAGAATTGTTCCAAGTACCAGAATAAAGGTGAGAAATCTTTAATGCAAAGGACATTGGAAAAGGGCCGGGCGGTGGCGCTAAAGGTAAGGTGCCTGCCTTACCTGCGCTAGCCTAGGACGGACCGCGGTTCGATCCCCCGGGGTCCCACATGGTCCCCCAAGCCAGGAGCGACTTCTGAGTGCATAGCCAGGAGTAACCCCTGAGCGTCACCGGGTGTGGCCCAAACCCCCCCACAAAAAAAAAGGACATTGGAAAAATGTCAGCCAGAAACTGTTCAAAGCTATCATTCCCATCAAAAATCAAATGTGGGGCTGAACGATAGTTCATGTGGTAGAATACATGTCTACCTGTGTGAGACCTTTAGTTCGAGCACTGGCACCATTGGGTGTGGTGCTAGTAGTTCCCAAGAGTCATTGTGCCTGAATATTAAATACCATATAGGAAAGTATCACCAGAAAGACTCTCTAATTAAAAAAACGCAAACATATAATGGAAGGTATAAATTATTTAAGGAAGAAATAGAAAAATCCATTCAATTGGTAAAGGTCCTCTACAATGCAGAAAACCTAAGGAATGGCACAAAAATTGAACGTAAGCCAAATATTTATGTAAAGATAAAGGGAGGTATGGAAAAGCTAACCCATCCGAATTTGTAGAGTAAAGTATTCTATATTCCCATGGATATTCCGATGTAGGACCTTAGAAAGGAATTTTAAGTTTACTGTTTTATTTTAGCTCTTTTACTGGGGAGGTGGGTAGGTTTCAGCAATAACCCCCCCGCCCCCCTAAGGAGCTACTCTAGCTCTTTGCTGGGAAAAAACCCTGTATGGTGCCAGGGATCAGCCAGGATTGGGTGCATTAAGGCAAGAGCTTAATCCCTGTAATATATCTCTGGCACCCTTTAAAAGAATTCTACCTTAATAAATTCAAAGGAATGAGCTATTTCCAGAAGAAGATTGGTGGTAAATCAGGTTATAGACTAAGGTCAAAAGAAGACAAAGGAAGCATTAACTATAGCAAGAAATTATACCTCAGTTAATACCACATAGTAGAAATCTTTAACTCCAAAAGCAAGAGAAGGAATATATTTAGATTTTTAGCATTTACCTTTACTATTGTAAAGTTCCTACCCAACACTCAAACTTAGAAAGATTCAAAATAGTTAGCAGTGAGCAGAAATAAAACAGGGACAAACAAGATTAACACAAAGATTTACTAGGTCACATGTTTGTTCCTCTCTCAATTCATAATTTTTGTTTTATTTGGGTTTTGGAGAGAACCACACCTGGACATGTTCAGGGGTTGTTCTCTGCATTGCTTCAGGGACTGTGGTGGTGCCACAAATTGAATTCTTGCTCATGAAAGGGAAAAATAGGTGGCAAATCTATCTTCAAGCTATCTTCTTTGGTACCCTAATAGGTTTATAAGTCAATTTCAAGAGAGGCTGATATGTATGCATGAGAAATTTTACATTGGTTTTGTTGCTTTATATTTGTTTGGTTAGGGGCTGCCATACTGATGAAGCTCAAAAGGTACTCCCAGCTATGTGGTCAGAGGACAATCAGAACTTCTGCATGCAGAGAAAAAATGCACTCTAGACCTTTGAATTACATCCCCCAAATCCACGTAATTTTAATTTCTTGGTCAGCTTTATTTTTTTTTGTAGCCTAAAAATTAAGTTGATTTTTTGTGATAAAAAAACAAAATAACAAGAGAAATTGGAATAACTGAGCTATATCATAAGCAGCATTTATCAAAAAGCAAAATTTAATACAATCAAAGTGGTATTTCAGGTACCAGAGCTAGATAGTATAGTGAGTAAAGTGCTTGCCTTGCATGTGGCCAAGCTGTGTTCACTAGGAGTGATCCCTAAGAACATATGGATATGGACCCAGAAAACAAAACAGAAACAAAACAAACAACAATAAAACATCATGGGACTTCAGATACAGAACTAGGAAAGAATAAAATAAATAGAATAAAATCTCTTTTGCTTTTGATTTTCGGGCTACACCTGGCAGTGTTGAGGGATTTACTCCTGGATCTATGTTCAGTGTTCATTTCTGAATGGGCTCAAGGGACAGTATGGGATGCCAGAGATCAAACCCAGGTGGGCTATGTGCAAGGCAAACATTCTATCCACTGTATTATGACCCTGGCCCCAAACACAAAAAATGCTTTTCTTGAACTATAGTAAGTCTACTTTAAAACAAATCATTCAATAGTAGTAAATATTGAGCAAAGTAATCTAATTATATAACCAAAACTATGATTTTATTGCTGCAGTTTGAAATCCATTAATATACCTATATAAAATAATAATGTTATTTTTAAGAATTATTAGTCTGTTTGATAAACAAATTTTAGGGGCAATTTATTATATACGATCACTCATTTTCTAAAATGCAAAAATTTTGTTAAGTTCTAGAGTGAAAAATATTAAAACAAAATTCATTCTCAATGGTTATATAGAAGAAACAGCAAATGTAAGGCAGTTACAGGGTGCCAAAGCGATAGTATGGTAGATTAGGTGTTTGGTTTACAAACACAGCCAACCTGGTTCAATGCCCGGCATCACATATAATCCCTTAAATCTGCCAGGAGTGATTCCTGAGACCTGAGTAAGACTAGAGCACTGCCAATTGTGGACCCAAAACAAAAACAAAGAAATAAAGAGGCAATTACAGCACATGTGATAACTGTTAAAATAGAAATAAGCAATGTGTTTAGGAACATATACGGTGTTATTAAAAAAAAAAAAAAAGCTTAAAGAATTAAGAAATATCTTAGCTAAAAATAGAGCTGAGGAAGCCAGATTAGGCTGAGTTATAAAGATGATAGTCAAAGAATACAGTAAAGGAGTGTGTAAGTGGTATCAGAGAATGTTGCAGGAAAGGACCAAATATAGCAAGACATACATTGGGAGCTACAAGGAGTTCACTATAAAAACGTGCACAGCTTGCAATGAAAGAAATGATATTGAGTGTATAAAGGAGTAAGGTAAATGCCAAGAAAAAGAATTTAGATTTTTATCATGGAAACAATAGGAACATGGAAAATTTTTAGTAGCACTCACTTTTTATATACTATGTTTCCAGAGTATCTTAAGCATTCTTTCACCTATGATTTATTAGGTTTTCCTCACAACAACCCTGTGAGGTAGGTGTAGTAAATCCCAATTAACAGATTAAAAAAAAAAAAACCTTTAAAGTTGTTAACAAATTTACACTTGAATAGCTACAAAGTGGAAGAGAGGATCCAGACAATGCTTAAGAAACAGAAATCCAGACACTGCTTAACAGAAAGAGACACATGGACACACACACACACACACACACACACACACACACACACACACACGTACACACATTCACTTGAGAAAAAATTCAGGATAAGTATTAGTTCAGCATAAAGACAAAAAATACATGGCATAAAGTTTTTTTGTGTAAACATTCACCTACATTTTTTAACTAATTGAATTTATATTAAAATTAGAGAATATATAAAATTCGCAACTATATAAGTAAAAAAAAGCCAAGATCAAGATAAGCATTTGAACATGTTACCTCCATGTCTCCATATCACTGACTAAAATTACTGGGGGGGAAAAACCTTTTAACACTGATTTCCAAAATATTTAAATTCAAACTGTGCATAACATCCTATGAATATAAATTATCTTTTGTATGATAAAAACTGAATACTAAGGCTTTATTATACAAGGCAATTCAGATATAAATTATTATAAGACCTAAAGTTAAATTGCAAAAATCATCTTCTGACTATCTGCATTTGAAGGTACCAAGTCTTCCAACATCTCAAGAATTTATTCAGAAAAAACTTGATAAAACTGATGATTATACAAACTATTAGCACTAAATATAAAAATATGTATCTAAAAATCTGAGTATGCATTTTATAAAACTAAAAAAAATGAAAAATCTAAAAACTAATATTCCAAGCTTTTACTACTTAATGTTAATTAAAATAAAATCCAGAAAGTATGGGTTTTCCTTATTTATTCTTTTTTTCACCAACTGTACTATTTATTCAGCTGATCCTAGTATTAAAAACAAAATGTTTTTTGTATGGGGTGGAAGGGAACTTTGGGGTTTCCCAACCAACCAGTGCTCAGCGGGCCCAAGTTCCTACACAACAATTCTCAGTCAACCAGGCTAGAGGTTCAATGAGAGTCTGAGGATATGATGCTACTCAGTCTTGGGGTTTGAGACCTTATTCAGGGTTCCAACAACAATGCTTGGGGCTTTAAGGCCACACTTGGAGGTGCTGCGCGCAGAGGTGGGAGTCTCCAGATCTGTACCTGGAGATGTTCAGGGGATCAAAAGAAGCTGAGATTGAACCAAGATCAGCCATGTGCAAGTCATGTGCATTTAACTCCAATACTACTTCTTGGCCATAATTATATTACTATGTGAAAGGCTCTTGATGGGAGTATTTATTTCTGAATTCTAAAAAATTTTATTGTCTATAAATGAAATAGTCTAACTACAAATACTTCTTCAATAAAATAAAGAATTCTCCCTTGGAGGACGGGATCAAATATTTAGCATTTCTAAGAAACTATAAAAAAAAAGCAATTCTAACTAATACTGAAAATACAAAATTTAACCAGAATAGCCACATTATTTTTATTGATTACATAAATAGTACAAGTTCATAGAATTCAAATAATGTAGAAGCATATTCAATAATAAACTAAACACTTCCTAATTTTCCTTTTCAAATTTAAAATTAAATTGAATAAGTTTTTGAATTGATATCACCAACAAAAGGTCTATTATATAGCAATTAAATTTTTTAATAATTTAAATATACTCATATGCACAACAGTTGAAAGTTTGTACCATTTGACCAAAATATTACTACCAAAAACCACTGTTCCAAATATTATTCAGTCAATAAGATAAATGAAAGTAAGCAATACTTACAATTACATTGTTTGTAGAAAATGCAAAAGACCAAAGACAGCAATTCAAATATTTTGTATACTAAAAAATACCCTCTTGCAAAAAGATACATCAGTATATAATTTATAAACTACATTTTTGAGATTAATATTGCCTTTTTTATTATTTGGAATATTGAGTGAAGTATTAAGTCTATGCAAGTAAGGAGAAAAATCTCATTAAAACATGAGGTTTTTAGTAATGTTTAAGTTAAATCCATTCTAATATAAATAAAGCCTAGTTGGTATTTTTTTTCCTAATTTATCTGATGCATCTCTGATGGGCTGGCTGTTAAGAATTTGTATTTAAGTCATGGGACCTCAATCACAATTGTAAGAAAAAAATTAATATATTTATTATCTCTCCATTTTTTTTCAAAACTGTGGGTAGCCAACCATACTACCAAATCAGTGATAGCTATACATCTTTGTAGGAAATATGATCTCCTCCTCTTTTGACTTTAAAATACCATCACTCAGCATTTACTTCAACTCAAATAATATTCTAGCTATAACAAAATCATTTGTGACAAATTATTTTTGTTACATAATAGAAGGAACAATTTTAAATACATAGTAACTGTACCCAAATTAAACAGATAAAAACTTAAAAGAATTTCTGGAAAATAATTTCTTCACCTCATCCACCTCATTTACAAGTAATCTGACCCAGAGATCTCTTATCTGCTTTGACCGAAAAAAATCAACAGACACTGAGATTTATACATTCAAAATATGACATAACTTCAAACTATTTAAAACTAAATGACACTGTATTTCATGTATTAAGAACTTGAAGACTGGAGCCCTTCTTTTTTGAGCTAGAAATGTATATAGACATACAAAATTTTAACAATCAAATAACTAAAACTACTGGCTAAAGCTAAATAATAGAACAGCAATTCACATATTTTTAAAAATAGATACTCAGTAGTTCCTAATGTGGTTTTTCTATACTATGAAGGACAAATGTGCCAATTACTACAGGTTATCGATCCTGCAAAATTACATCACAAAAGGAAAAAAAATCATTAAATGGGGAAATTAAAATACATTAAGTAGCTCAAATCACTCATCCATACCTTTGTTTTAACATAGAAAAAAATTTAAACTTACTGTTTCTAAAAGAAAGAAACAAAACTGAGTTAATAATAAACTAGTCAAAAAACTTTCCACCCAAAGAATAAAAGTTTGTTTACTTTGGGGCCACACTAGGTGGTTACACAGGGCTTACTCCTGGTCCTGTGCTCAGTGAACACTACTGGACATGCTCGGGGATCATATGAATTGCCAGGAAATAGAACTGAGACTGGCCACATGCAAGGCAAGAAGAGTAAAAGTATTCAGATTAACTTACAGAACACTGTAGGCAGAGAAAATTAAGATGAATTATATGCCAATTATCTAATAACACTGATCTAAGATTTTACAGAATACTAGCTTATTTATTTGAAAACATTTCAAAATAAATGTACTCATTTCTCATTCAAAATGAAAGATTTATATAAGCTTTTGTTTCATTTGCTCTTAGAATGAAGTAATTTCCAAGGAGCCTATTCATTTGCTAGTTATTTGATGCAATACAAATCACAAATTAGATGACTTTAAAATAAAATTTAGAGTGAGGGAGAGCAACTCTAAGCTTAACTAACCTCAATACATTTTAAAAAGATGCTTCCCAGTTAAGTTATTTTCTTTACTGGATTTTCCAGTGTAGGGCAGGTACACAAGAAACTTACAGTCTATGTAGTACTCCTAGTCAGTTTCACTCTGCAGATGGCACAGTGGAGAAATACCTTCTGTACAGGGCCATGTACAATTTCTTCTGCAGCTGTCAGCACCTAGGGGAAAGCGCGCTGTTAAACAGTTGCTGCGTTCCACCTCAGAAGTGGCTGCATTTCGGTGGTGGGTGAAGTGAATCCTGTACATATATACAGGGATGAAAAGTACTATAGAAAGTGAAAATATTTCACAACAAACGTGGCTCAGTAAACTGTGCCACAGTAAAATACAATACATCATTCAGTCACAGGATCCCTGCACAGATAGGCTATCATTTATTTTAAAACTTGATGTGAATGATTGAAGAGTAAAGATACATTCAATTCACAGTATAACTATAAAGCAATGTTCAAACATTATGTGAAAAAATAAATCTAAGTATTATATTAAATCCAAGGTTAATAACATTATTCTTTACCTAAATTTAGGCAAATGTACAGCAACAGTCTTCACTGGATTCAGTTAAATTAATGATTTTGTTTTAGATGACAGTTCAAGGAAGGAGGGAACAAGGTAAGTTTCAGATCAAAATTTAAATGTAAATCACATAAAGATATCTAAAAAATACAAGAAAAATAACTGTGGAATATTAAAGTACTTTATATTTAAGAGAACAATTTAAGTATGTAATTAGTCCTCTAAAATTACAGACTTAAATTATTTTTCACATAAATCATTTATAAGTGATCTCATATAAAATGAAACCTCTAATCACAATGAGTTAGAATCTAATAGAGTCTCCATCCTTAGCCATATAAATGAATTAAGTAGAAGTTAACTTTAATTCACCACTGCAAAAGTTTACTAAATCCAACTGTACCTCTTATGGAAATAGAAAATCAAAGCCTAAATTATTTTAAAGAAATACTAATGAGTTACTAAGTTAAAAATTACTACCTTTCTAATATTCTATGTCTAGAGAATTACTTCATTTATACTGAAGAGTACCTGTTAATGTTTTCAAAATATTCACATTTAGTTTCCTGTGATCGAAGGTGCTTTCTGGTAAAGTCTATCAAACTGACTATGAAAAGTATTCATTCAGCAATTCTTTTTGAGTATCACAACAAAATTTACTTATAATCGCATATGTTCAGTGAAGACAGAGATAACAATTTCCATTCAGCATTCTGAACTTTCTTCTAGGTAAGGCATTATGTAAGTAGCTTCCTTTAATTACAGGAGGTGATAGGAGATGAAAATGAAAATATAAAGGAGTTTCACCTTCCATGTTGGATCCATGTGTAAGATTTTAAAAATTTAGATATTTTGTAAAATTGCAGATTGAAACAAATATAAATGCTTCAAAGATACCATAAGTATTTCTTTAATTCTCAAATGCATTGTGACTTTCCCTAAAATATTTAAGGACATACTGATGAATGATATGAACAAATTCAACCAAAGAAGTAGCAGAAATCCTCTAAACAAAGTTTCTAACTATGAGCATCAATTTATCTTAATATAAAATGAATAACAGAAGCATGACAGAAGCATGTTTTAATGACTAAAATAATTTTATAAGCATATAATGCAATATTCGATCTATAATCAAAAACAGTAATAATTGAGAAGCATGCCAAACAACTAAAACATGTAGTGTTGTATCGTTTTTACTGTGATTTGTAACATCATTCTTCACTATTTATTTAACAGTTTTATTCT
The DNA here is from genome assembly GCF_024139225.1 of Suncus etruscus. NCBI lineage: Eukaryota > Metazoa > Chordata > Mammalia > Eulipotyphla > Soricidae > Suncus > Suncus etruscus. The sequence continues at coordinate 62,180,610 of NC_064849.1, read as the reverse complement.
ACTTTTAGCTTTCTCTTCTAAAAGAGACCACTATCACAAAATACATTTCTGAAAAACTCTTTTTTTTTGCGGTGCTGGTAGACTAAACCCAGATTAGTTTTCTAAAAGGCCAGGGTTCTACTAAGTACACTCTCCACCCTTGCTTTGTGTAATTTACAGAGAAAAATTCTACTTAGGATTTTTGGAACATTGCTATATATTCCTGGATTCCATATTTCTTAAAAGTCACATATGATACTGCACTAACTTGGAACAGATTTATAAATAGAAAGCACTTAATTTTATTGTTGCTATAAAATAATTTCTTTTTGTTTACTTTCTTCAATCATTCACATAAAGACATGAACAGAAGAATATCAAACTTTGTATTCTGTCAAAGAATCACATTTCTTCAAAGGCTGTATATGTAAGATTGTTATTTTTCTAAATCATTTTCCTTACTATTTTATTTAAATTTTCTAAAGGCAAAAGATGATTAACCATTCATATATACATAAACCTTAAAAGAAAGTATATTTGAACATGTAGATTACCTTTACCTTTGGAATGAATTGAAAGTATTTACTTAAGGTGCTCTTTCTGGATTGATTAACTTTTAAAATACTCAATACAAAGTATCAAACTCTTAACATGAGTTAAAAAATACTCAGTGGAAAATGGTTATGTTAATATGTATGAAATACTAAGCTAAACAGCAAGTATATATTCACAGTTTACAATTGCTTAGTATAAATTCTAATTATTTCAAACATAAAAAACTTTCTGGTGCCTTCTCATGACTATAGCTAAAATGTTATGCATTTATGCACTAACAAAATTTATACTAGGAAGAATATAGGGACCATGTTGTAAGTAAAGGCATAAAAGTTAGAAAGAAGTGTACTAAACTTTTAAAGTACTGTGGAAACAAGCTTTTGAGCGAAGATAATCAAGAAGAGGACAACAGGCATAGATGTAAGTATGCTAAGGAATTCTGACTATTTTATTTCAAAGAATAAGTTTGTTTTATATACAGTTAAAAGAAGTCATCTTAGCAAGAGAATGCAAGATAAACTCGGAGGTTTGGATAGTTTAACTGTGACAACAATGAAAAGATGGTTAGAAAAATATATAAAACTAATTTAGGGCCAGAGAGATAGTACAATGGTAGGGCTCTTGCCATGAATGCTTTAGATTGGTGTTTGATCCCTGGCATCACCTATGACCCCCTACACCCCATCATGCATGATCCTTAAATGTAGAGCCAGATCTATATCTTGAGTATAGCAAAGTGTGGTCCAAAAAATACCTACTAAAAAAGATTAAAATCTATTAAAAACAAGCTTTATGTTCAGTGTATTTACTATTATGTAAAACACTTTTGAAAGTGAACAATTATGGATGAATCAAAGTTTTTCCTAAAATATGAGGATCGAATATAGCATTTACTAATTAAGGTGACTATCAAATAAATCAGGCTCAATTTTAGGTATATGGAAAATGTTGGAACAAAAAAATCAGTAATGTGCCATCTTGAAGGGTATATGCTAATGAAAGATAAAATATACTATTCAATGTAAATGCATAAATATATCTCACACATGAACCTAAAATTGAAAGCATGTTATGGGGACAGAGTGACAAATGGGGACATTCTAAACTTTAACAGCATTCTAAAAAATAAAAGAAAGCAGCATTATTTGGATAAATAATGAAATGGCTTGTGCTCAAAAACTATTTGGGATAAGAGTATACTAAATATAGAGCAGTGAGGGCAAAGCTTTGAGAAATAAGTGGTAAAAGTTTTAATCTATGATTAGGATATGTGAAATATTACAGACCACAAAATGGTTATATTTTATTAAACTGTTAGAAAAAAAATCCCGTAGGTATCCTGATTGAGGAAATTACATAACCTGGTGAAACTTTTGAAAGGATCATTCCATCTACTATGGTCAAATGTAGGGTAGTCATCAAGAATGGAAACATCATTCAAGACTATTGAAAAATTTATTTACAGAATATCAAGTTAGAGCTTATTGACTGCACAAGATTGACAAGTAGAAACCAAGAATAAGTTCCAAGAATCCTTAATCAACTATTTTGAGATGACTGCGCAAGTAAAAGGCCACTACAGAAATGAAATTAATACCTTTACGTTCCACAATTCCTCCTCATACCTAATTATCTTGAGGGAGTCACTCTACAGTCTGCTTTACTATTGCCGTGAGTTCAAATCAAGCAAAATTGAGTGAAAAGATTAACAAGAAGGAAGGCCAGCATGTCATCTCACTGATCCCTGCTTATATTAATCTTGCATACCATTTCACATCATTCCTTTTCCAGTGATTACTTGAAGAGAGGAAAAAGGTCCTGGGAATTGGATAGTGGGGCAAAGTATTGTTAGAACTCTTGTTACTATTAGTAATAGCAAAAATGTATCATGGCTTTATAAATAACTAAACTTGAATTTCCAAGCAAAGGACGGTCTATAGGTATACTGGAGGTAAGAATTAAGAAGGAAGAGTACACAGACAAGCCAGAATATGATGGCATTCGAGTCCTAAATACATCATCCTTCCTCCTAAATATACAAATTCCAGAACTAGCTCCTCTCTTTTACTCCTTAATAGATAAGAGGTCTACTTAATGTTAGGCAGAGGAATGATAGGCAAGAGCAAAAGGGAACAAAGGTACCAATTAAAAGTAGAGAGGATTCCAATCTCTCTCCTCTAACATCAGCCCCCGAAAGAGAAACAGAATTACAAATGAAAGATTACTCTCTACAAGCACTGGAATGAGTGGAATGAGCAAGTAGAGTCAATGCTCTGATCTTCTAGAAGAGCCACCATCTACAAGTGTCACTAAGCAGATGGAGGGAAGTGAACATTTTAAGTGGGCTAAGGGGTTAACAACAAACTAATCAGATTAAAATGATTATCTGAAGTAGTCATGTAGTTATGACACCTTCTTGAAATTAGAAAAAGAAGCAGCAAAAATCAGGATTTGATCATCATAAACAGGTAACATTAAAGAAAAAACAAACAATTCCATATTTGCACTCCCAGTTTATTTTCCATCTCAGTTCAGAGTCTAACAAAATAGTGCCAATGTTACAGTAATGACTTTCATCTCAAGTTATTATCTAGTAATTATATAACTAATGTATTTTATAAAATAATGTTCTTCCTCATATAAACAGTATTAAATGTTTTAAGTCCTTCTTAGTAATTCTAGGTCTAATTACAAATACTAACAAATATAAGTATTTTAAACATTTGTAGAGAGCACCAAGTTGTATTGTAGTTAAGAAGTAAACACTCCTTGATAAAACATTATATAGAGAAACTTGCATGGAAAACAGATTTATAATTTTAAGTGAAAAGTTGTAAGATTCATATAATTGTAATCTAAGAAATCATTTTGGAGGATGATCTACTTAGATTAATTCCTTAATTCATCATTAGTACCTTTTCCTAAACTTAATTAGAAATTTAATATTTTAATTTATATTTAATGGATCTTGCATTAAAAAACCATGCATATTTTTAAAATAAAGTATCAAGCTCCAGCACTTACTATGAGCACGGAGTAGAAAGAACTCTGAGCAAAGAAAGTACCCAGAGCAACAAAAGGGATAGTATAAAATCCAAAAATTACTTAAAGCATCAGTGCGGTACAGTTTTTCCTTAATATCTTGGTACACTCAGAGAGAATACAGAATCACAAACACAATAAATAAAACTTTATATACTGTTTCCATTCATTTCACACTAAATGTTACATATATACATAGTATATATTTTATCTCTTAGTACTTTTCTGAGATACAACATAATGAAGAGAGAACCAAAACTTGAAAACAAAGTTCTACAAAAAAAGCAAAGATTTCATAGAATGGAAGCTAACAAAAAGAAAGAGAGGTGATGGTATTTATGTGAGTAGGTAGATCAAAGGACTATGGTTAGAGTAGTTAGAACACATAGGTAAAAAAGGGGTGAAATTATATCCCTAAAAGATCATATGGTCTAATAAACTAATGTTACAACAATAAACAAAAATTTAAAAACTAAGTTTAAACAGACATACATACATTTTTCCTACTCTGTGATATGATGTACAGATGAGTAGCAGCCATAAGAAAGTTAAAAAGTGTAATAACTATTATGTAAGCTTATGACATCCAAATGTTAATCCATTATTAGTACATACTGTTAGTCAGACATTCAACAAAAAACTGACAAAAAAAACAAGAAGACTGGCATTAACTTACAACTTATTATAAACCTAAAATAATCAAGACTATGTTGCATGGGAAAAATAATAAACAAAATTGATGAGTGGAATATAATAAAAATTTCAGAAATTAAACATATTTTCTCCTTTTGAGAAATGAGCACCAAATTCAATAAGTAGTTTTCAATAAGTCATTTTTGAATGAACTGAATTGTTACATACAAAAAAAATGAACCTAGACAGAGACATAAGCCTGTCATAAAAATTTAATCAAAATGGATCAGAGATAAAGCTATGTAAAGTTCCTATAAAAGAAAATCTGAGCACCTTGAAATTGATGACATTTAGATATAATTCCAAATTAAAAATCATATCTGAAAATTAATCTACTAAACTTTTTATTTCTCTTTAATCTACTAAACTTTATTAAAACATATTTTAAAACTTATCAGAAGATGACAAGTTGTAAAAATAATAAAAAGCAAGCCAAAGTGGGAAGAAAATATTTGCAACATATATCTGATAAAGAAGTATACTATCTATACTTTGTATTATCATTCAATCTAACTTAAAAATCAGAAAATATCTGAACACTTTATCAAAAATACAAAGTAAATATAAGTAAATGAAAAGATGACAAATATAATTAACTATAGTTTGTTAGAGTTGTCATAATAAATTACAACAAATAGTTGTTCTAAACAACAGAAATGAATTCATATGATTTTGGAGGCTAGGAATCCAAAATCAATTGCTGAAATATTCGGGTCCTGCTGAAGGTATGAGAAAAGGATCAATTCCATTTGTCAATCCTTGCCATACAAATTGGTCTTCATGTTTCCATGACATTCTCCCTATATGCATTTATTTATATTCAATTTTTCCTTTTTATAATAACATGAATCATATATGATATGATATATGCATAATATATGTATATGTGTGTATGAATATATAAATAATCTCATGTAACTTAGTTAACTCAACCCTATCTCCAATTAAAGTAACATTAAGTGATATAGGTATGAGGACTATGATATATAAATATAAGAACATATCATTCAACTCATTACAGTATGTCATCAGGATACTAAAATTAAAACAAAATCAAATTACAACTGTATTAGAAAAGCTAAAATCCAAACTGCTAACTATACAACAAAGCACCAACCATTCAAATTTTCTTTAAGTGGGAATATAGACAATAGGAATAGAAATTTGGCAATTTTATTCTAAAGTAAATGTAACCTTATCAAATGAAAAAGCAGTCATATTTCCCTGTATTAACTCAAATGAAGTGAAATATCACGTCTGCACTTGCCACAAACACAAAATGACTTATAGCAAATTTATTTTTAATGCCAAAATTGGAAGTAGCCAAGAAATCACAACTGATATTATCAGTATAACTGCATTTAAAATAAATGAAATGAGCTATCAGAACAAGATTAAAGATTTTAAAATGATTTATACAAATAAAATTTAATTGTATATAAAATTAAAAATCCATCTGAAAGGCCTGCTGTGTGAAATCATTAAGGTTCCAAGTATTAGACATTGTGAAAAAGGCAAAACTATTGAGAAAGTAAAAATATAAGTGAGTGCTAGAGACATGGTATAGAAAAAGGGGTTAAATAGGAAAATAGAGGTTATTTCAGGAAGTAAAATTGCTCTATATAATACTATAATAACTAATACCTATGACTATATACCTATAAAAGCTCAAAGAATGAAATCAAAGTTGAGCTAATAAATTTAATAAATACTTTAAATTTAAGTTTAAATATAAGTTCAAAATAACAAAACACATTTAACTTTTTTTTTTTATTGGTGGGGGGAGGCACTCCTGGTGATGCTCAGAGTTACTCCTGGCTATGTGCTCAGAAATCGCTCCTGGCTAGGAGGACCATATGGGACGCCAGGAGATCGAACCGTGGTCTGTCCTGGGTCAACCGTGTGCAAGGCAAAGGCCCTACTGCTGCACCATCGCTCCGGCTCTATTAATTAGATACAATTATAACAACTGTATCCACTAATATAAAAGACTAATAGAAAAAACTGTGCTGGAAAGTAGAGTAAATAAGGATATATAACTATTAGCTAAACTTCTTTTTGAGTTCATTTTATCAGCTTAAAATTGTTCTAAAATCAACTTTCTTAATTTTTTAATTTTATCCTGTTAATATGAGGAAGAAAAATATTTACGGTTAATTACATGGAAATAAACAGAGATAAGTCCCCCAAATTCAATGCAAGAGTATTTTATATACTTTATTTGATCAAGTCATTAGAAAACTGAAAAAACATGTTTTATCTGATTTTTTAAAATATTGTTGCCGGAATACAACACAGGTAGAGAAATAATGATAGTATTGTTACAATGGTTGACAGCAAATGAGTTTTTAAAATCAAAACGTTTTTTTCATTGACATTCTTTGGTAAAACGATTTTGGTAAAGCAATTTGTTGTTAGTCTTACCAAAAAAACAACAAAAACCATTTTCATACAGCTATCCAAGATTGCTTTCACCACAAACAAGGATAAAGACAATTCATGCTGTAAAACTTAAAAGTACAATCCATATGCAGATGATGTATAAGTCAGAAACAAGGTTTAAACAGGCCAATATATTTCTTTAGGTATAAATTGTGCTATTTTAATTTGAAACCCAGATAATGCCATGAATACAATAATAACAAGAATTTGAGGTCATATATATTTTTCTATTTATAGATGACTTTAATATTCTAAACTGTCCTTGACTACTTGATATTAGGTAATAATATTGCCTCTGAATTAGGTAATATTAGGTAATAATATTGCCTCAGCAAAATGAATACAAAACTTTGAGAAAATAACTAAAGGATTTAACTTTTTTTCTCCCAGCCTATACATTAATACCTTACTTGAATGCAAAAAAAAAAAAAAAAACTTTGTAGAACAAGAGACTTTTAATTCAATTATGAGATGGAGCATTATTTTATTATTATTCTAATATTCATAAGAAATTGATGCTAAATATATTGTTTCTCAGCCATTCAGGACATTCTAAAAGGGTCACAGGTGAAGACAGTTTAAATAGGAACCACAACACAAAACCAGAAGACAACCAGTACAACAGTAACAGAGACAGGAAGGAAGCAAGATTGGAAAAAGGACACAGTTGGAAAAAGATTGAGATACACTGCCCTAATGCATCTTCCCTAAAAGGAAAAAGGAAGTAAACATGCACATATTATTTTTAGAAAAATACAATATATCCTGATGTAATATAAATTAGACTGAAGAAGTTTTGATTTTAAACTGAACAATTTATATTTTATCCTTAAAGATTCAACTCATTACTGCAACTCTGATGAGAATAATGAATCCTCATTTATAAGTGTAACATAAAATATTATAAATCTGTATTTCAGACTACCAATTGCTGTTGAGATTTCCACATCAAAATAACACAAGATATGTCCTATGCCAAAGTTATGCATGATTCATATATGTGAATATACAAATACAATTTTGTATACTGACATAAACACGTGTAAATGCATGTTTCATGCATATACATGTACACATACTTCTGTATGCAACACACATATACATACAACATACATACACAACTTGAGCTTATCACATCATTGCTTTAGCAACTATCCTCACAGGATAATTAAATGACCTTAATAAGGAAGAACTTGTTAAGGACGAACTAATTTAGTCAAATATGGAAGAAGTGGAGTAGTTATAACTGTCCCTGACTCATATTACATTTCGTATAACTATTACAACTATCATTAATATTATTATCACTACTGCTGCTACTAGTAATAGTAAGCTTAATATCCCAACATTCAGTCTTGAAGAATATTATTTCCAAGTGCACTACCAAAGTGATCTAACTAAATTTGAAAAGTACTATCATTGAAGCAGAAAAAAAAGCATGGCAATTTGAATGTACTAAGGATTTTTAGAAACTAAAGGCAGAACTAAGAGCAAGTTTCTTGTCACAAAACACTCTGAACCTGCTTAAAATCTATTTGCATGTCATATAAGATTTGTGAGTAGAAATAATAGAAATGCATCCTATCCCAAACCTTCTTTATTCTTTAACAGCAGCAGCTGACACAGGAGAATAATTTCCTGCTTCACTGTGCTGACAGTACATCACCTAGATTCAGAAATTATACCCTCAGCAGGAAAGCAATAAGTTTCTGTCTATACTAAAGAAACAAAAGGATATAAAAATTACAAAATATAAATGATTTATTATTACTAAAGAAAAACTATTGAATAGAATTTAAACTAGTACATTTTAAGTTCAGCTTTATTTCAAGTTTGTTTCAGTTTTAATTGGCCCTATTTATAAATATTTTAATAAAAGTCATGTACACATATGTATATATTTTATGTGGATATATATTTTTTTTCTTTGAACGTCATTGGGATTTAAACCCAAGTTCTGTGGATGCTTCTCAAATGTCCTACTGCTGAGACATATCCCTAAGACATAAAACTTTTGAAATGTTTAAATCTTACGAAAGTAAGTAGAGAATATAACAGCAAACAAGAAATATGGCATTAGTATCTTGGGCAGAAAACTGGTGACAGACGCACCTTAACAGAGAAAGCCAAAAACTAGTGGCTTATAAAGAAAGATTATACAATCATCAAGATAACGTGATTAATGGGTTCAGTAAAGGAAGAAATTTGCACTGTTAGTCCTTAATATTTAGACTCTAAAACACATCTATAATAATCATAATAATCAGATACCATTCCCATTCTACTCATCCTCTTCCATTTTGAGATGTATATAAATATCTCACACAAGAGATGTCTCCGACTTAGATTTAGCAATCAGATACAGAGCAAGGGTGCAGACCTGAACTGATTTGTACAAGATGGTCAAGAGATGAACACCATCCACAAAGACCTTCTGAAAATTCACTGAGAAAATGTTGAGAGCCCTAAGAATAAACATACAGATAGCACAATCTGGGATCAATCTAGAGAATTATGACTGTTTGAGTACTCTAGGGAAATCATTTATGAAACAACTTTTGGCCTCAGACATTCAGCTTGTATTTGGTTAGAAGCACTTCATTAAAGTCAAGACTTTAAGGAAAAACTCCAACAGGAAAGATCAAATTCAAAATACAAAGTATTCAGAAAGAATCACATTATATTTACATTACTTGTAATAGTTTGCAATTACATACATAGTTAACATTCATCAAATCTGAGGATGGCTTGAAGACAATTCAAGTACACAGACATCCAATGTTTCTTTAATTGACTTAGATGAAAAGATATAGGTCAGGGGATGTTATTACTTATATGTGATATTTAGAATAACTGCATGATGAACGCAATGGTTTAAATGGGGTTGTCTAGAACATTCTTGGACCCAGAGTACAGTGATAGAAAGGAAATAGAGTGGAGGGAGAGAAAGACAGATGTGAAACAAAAGGGGTCTGGAGTAAAGGGGATTCAGGTACATTGTTGGTGTTAAGGAAGACCAGAACTAACTATCCAAACCAGAGTAGGTAACACTGAAATCACAAGACCCCAAACTTTAACAACCAAACTTCAGATGCTTCAGGTGCTTGTTATGATGCCAGGCTTGAGGGGGGGAGTTGTGAATATGGGATAAACTGTGGCAATATTGTAGAGTGGTTGACATTGGTAAATCACAATGCTTTAAATAAAAATATATATATTTTGGTTTTTGCACCACACCTAGCTGTGCTTAGAAGTTACTCATCTCTGCACTCTGGAATCATTCCTGATGGGTTCAGGGGATCATATGGGATATTGGGAATTTAACCAGGGTCAGCTGTGTGCAAGGCAAATGCCCTAGCTGCTGTGCTATCAGTCAGGCCCCTCAGGGAAAAAAAAATTAAAAAAGGAAGAAGGATAAAGGAGAATTATTCTAGGGGCAGTGGATTCAGTAAATAAAGGCTCAAGCACCAGGAAATGAGGTATGTTCTAAGTTGTTATATGTTATCCAGAGGAGGAAACCAATCTATACTACATTACAGAAAAGTTCTCAACAAAAAGAGAAATTTAGGGCGAGGGAGGTATCTCAACTGATAAGAACATACCTAGTATGTAAGTTCAAATACTGCTAGGTATAACAATAGAACTCTCCATAAGCACCATAGTACTAGCATTAAACCAAGAGGCAGAGCAACACATGCAGTGGTGCTGAGTCCATCCCTCCTTCCTGTACATTCCTGGTTTGAGAGGCTCTACTAAAGAGAGAAGCTTAATAAAGTGAAACCCTGCCTGAAATTCAGAAAGATTATTTGCAACACAAACCTCAGCCTGTTAATATTTATGTATTAATTTTGTTCTGGGATTATATCAAGGGTTACTCCTGGCTCTGCACTCAAAAATTACTACTAGCTCCAATATCCATCTAGGACCCCATCTAGGATGCATACAAGTGCCTACCCAATGTACTCTCTCCTTCCCACATATCTCTGATGCTTTTGGTTTTGAAATGGATTAACTTTTAAAAAACAAACTTGGGTTTATCTTTTTTCCCCTAAGACAATTAGTCAAATACTCATCCATTTTGGCAAGTATTTATTATTTATGCAAATAATTAAGTTGAAAAAATATTAATACATCATTTAGCACACACAAAAACCTAATCCTAACTGATGATTTATTTATTTATTTATTTATTTATTTATTTATTTATTTATTTATTTAGATCTGGGGGACACAACCAGAAATTCTTATGATTACCCTGGCTCTGCACTCAAGGATTACTCCTGGTGATGCTCGGGGGAACATAGGGGACGCTAAGGATCAAACCAGGGTCTGGCACACATAAGACAAGCACAACTATATTACTGCTGTGACCCTAACTTGTTGTGTGACTACCACACCTAATGAGGTGAGACTACTTGTTAGCAACACAAAAAGGTATGAGAGAAACAAAACGAAAAGCATGGTCTTTGATAAACCCCTTTTGAGCATCACAGTAACCTCCAGCAGGTACCAAAGACAAAATGTGTGAATGAGACCACAACTCAAGGTACAACTCAGAGAGCACAGCAGCCACATGTTCAAACAAGGAAACTAAATGCCCCACAGGGCATGTAAATCTGAACAGAGAGCCAGAAATATGTGTGACTTCATGGTCAGTCAGTGAAACGATAAAGGGACTGAATAAAGAAAGAGTCTTACAATATGAAAAGCTTGGTAAAGTTTATTATACATTTAATAACAGTATTGTATCTTAAAACTATAGATTCTTCCACACTGTTTTTATTTCATCATATGATAATGGTGCAATTTAAAAGCAATGTTGTTTCAAATCTGATTAAGCACTTAACACTTACAAAGCACTAGAAGTTAGGCACTACTTTCTTTGCTTTGTACATATTTTACTAGCTCGCTACAATTCTAGGAATCTAGGTACTACTAAAACCTTTACATATCTAAGCAAAATTGTAGATAAGTAAACTGGCAAAAAAAAATGCTGAAACTTATGTAGCTACTAAGTGGAATGGCGAGGACCCTATTTCAAAAGGCAGTTTAGTTCCAAAGGCAAAGCTCTTAATCACCCAGTACAGCCACATTACTATACAAATGACACTTTCTCTTAAACTTGCAAATTCCTAGTTCTTGTTTGTTTTCTCTGAAATGACAACAGCTTATAGCTAGAGAATTATCTGTAAACAAAACTTAACTCTTTCCTTGATCGTCCAAGAGCAAAGTAGATTTAAAAATAAACTACTTAGTTGAAAATGAAAAAGGAATATAAATGACAAAATTAGTCAGCACACAATCAATCAATCTTCAATTGCCTGCTCAGCTGTTCTTATTCCTTTTCTTATAACCCCTCGAAATATACATCCTCTCAATATAGGTTCAGTACTAAACAAAGGTGTTTAAGGAGTAAACTGGTATAAATGCAATGTGGAATAATTTTTGCTAAAACAGAAATTTCAAAAGTTTTTATTACAAAGATAATTTCCAAAGAAATTATGTGCTTCGGTTATTTTATTAAAATATGTTAAGGAGGAAATATTAAACAATTATAAATTTATAATTACTTTTTCTAATTGCATGCAAATTCAAGTCTTTAGTAAATAAGGAGAACCTCAAACACTAATAACTAAGGTAAAAATCAAAAAACACCTGCTGGGATAATTTCATAACCACATGTAGACTTACAATGAAACAAATATGACTTATTAAAGCTTTAGTTTTCATTTTGGTAATTGTTTTTTACTCTCCATGACTCATTACAGCTCCATTCAGTAGACTGTATTTTATCTGTTTTATACTGTGAAATAATAAATCAAAAAATATTAAACGATTTGCCAAAACAAAATAATTGGCAAACAAGAATACAGAAACTTGAACTTAGTTCACTTTTACTTCTGATACAACTGATATAAGTCCAATTTCCAGCACCCCATAAGGTACCTGGAGCCTATCAGTTACCCCTGAGTGCAGAGTCAAGAGCAAACCCTGAGCATAGGTTTCCACAGAAACCACTCAAAAACATGAAAAAAACAGAAGTCATCATGTTAAATGTAAAATATTGCACAATATGAGAGCGGAAAAAAATAACAAATCACTTACACATAATATAATGATTAATACAACCTCTTGAAGTATTCCCAGGAAGATAGAGATAAACTTAAGATTATACTTTACATGAGGCCTATGACATGTGGTCTAAACCTCTCCTCAAGATTTCCCTGAAGAAACTAATTCTTAGGCACATTTATTTTAGGATTTGGCAAAAAAAAAAAAAAAATCAGACTGTACTTATAAGTACCTATCACAGAGAGTATTCAATAAATATCTAGAAAATGAAAAAGAAATTCATCTCCTATAGATACAATTGCCTTAAATTCAACCCACACTTTCCAACAAACGCATGAGATCACAAATATAAACTCAAAATTCAAACATATATATAAACATAAAGATATATATGATATATAAACATAAGATATATATATGGGGTATAAAATGTTTGATTCTACTTAAATAATTTAATTTTGATTCCAAATTTACATTTGCAATGTAACATATTAAAAATGACCAGGAACATACATTTACAGTTTCCTAATTTGCAATAATCAAATGCAATTTCATATCTCGCTTTAGTTAAATAGTTTGGAAGAAGTTGGAATCACCCAATCTGGAGAACTGTTAATAAGGTCATTTATATTTTGTACACACGTATTCTATACCTGTTTCATTTCTACTCTTCTGCTTCATTAACTTTCTATTTTCACAAATCTATTAAATCTAAAGCATTTGTCTCAAAATGTAAAACATCTGTTACCATTTAAGGGAGATTTTTCTTGCCCAAACTGAGCTAATTATGCTTTATTTAATAGTTTTTCAATTTGCTAATCAATGAAACTCTGTACTACTTTAACTTTACTGAGAAAAGTTTACTAAATATATTTATTGCTGACTGTATTTTACATGCCTGAAGTTTCTTGATGAGAATCATGAGATATTCCTAAACCCAACAGAAATAAGGGTAGAATTATTAATGGAAAAAGACAAGAAAGAGCTAGTTGGCAATAAGGAAAGAAATGCTGGGATCTCAGGGAAAAAAAATCTATTGAGATAACAGAAATGATTCAGAGAAAATAGAAAAGACCCATATTTTCTTACAGAATTCCAATCTACTTCTTCTCTTCCTCTTTCCCTTCTTTTTCTCTTTTCTTTTTTTTTTTTGTTTTTGTTTTTTTTTTTTGTTTTGTTTTTTTGTTTTGGACCACAACTGACTGTGCTCAGTGCTCATAGTTTACTTCTGGCTCTGTGCTCAGGGACCACTCTTCACGAAAGGAATATCTGAAGTGCTGGATTTTAAATACAGATGGAACCGAGGTTAGCTGTGTACAAAGCATGCACCTTGGGGCCAGCGTGATAGCGCAGCACTAGGGCATTTGCTTTGCAAGTGGCTGACCCAACCCAGACCTCTATTAGATCCCCAGCGTCCCATATGGTCCCCCAGGCCAGGAGCAAATTTTGAGTGTCAGTCAAAAGTAACCCCTGAGCGTCACTGGGTGTGGCCCAAAAATGAAAAAACAAACAAACAAACAAAAAAGCATGCACCTACCCACTGTACTATCTATTCCACCTCAACACACTTTGTTTGGAAGCCACACCAAGCAGTGTTTAGAACTTACTCCTGGCAAATTTGGAGGACTATATGGGGAAATAGGGATCAAATCCAGATTGCCCACATGTGAGCAAAGCACCCTATCTGCTGAACTATCTTCTCTTGTCACAACACATTTTTTAAAATAAACTCTTTAAGCACTATGCTTACAAGCATGATTGTAGTTGGGTTTCAGTGATAAACAGAACACCTCCCTTCACCAGGACAATATTCCCACCACCAATGCCCCGCCTTTCCCCACTTTCGCCTGTATTTGAGACAGGCATTCTACTTCTCTCACTCATTAAGATTGTCATGATATTTGTTAGCGTACTTATTTCTCTATCTGCACTCACCACTCTTTGTGGTGAGCTTCGGATTGTGAGCTGGTCCATTCGGCCCTCATCTCTATTGTCTCTGGGCATTATTACAATAATGTCCTTAATTTTTCTTAGAACCCATAGATGAGTAAGACTATTCTGACAACACTTATTCTTAATAACTATTTATAATGTAGTAACTATTTTAGCTTCTTTTTCAAAACTACTTACAAGCAGTGATTCAGTATTTGACTTTTTTTAAATAACCACCATAATTGAGCAGCAAAATGAACTGTTTGGACTTTAATTGATTCTGGATTGAAAAACTAAACCCATATGGCAGTACTGTACAAAGCAAAGGACATGAACTCTGGAATCAGAAAAACCCATCAAGAAAATAAATAAGCTTACAAGATGCACAAGACAATATACTCAAATACATAAGAAAGGATATAAGTTTAATATGTTACAAGAAGTCATTTTTAAAATATAAGTTCAAAGAAATCTGAAAAATATTTAAACCACATATTAAAATTACTTGAAATTCAAGTGCCTAGAAAAGTATCATGCTATATATAGGGTGTCATAATAATGAATTTTAATACATCTTTTCATTTTCCTCACCAACACAAAAACATTTCATTTAATGATAGAAAAACAATTTGAATTGTTCAAAAACCTGTTTATAGTGTTCATTCTAGTAAGCCATCATTTGACATTAAGACAAAAAATTATAATATTAAGAAAATTAGGATAGAATATTTAGGGAATTAGAATTATACTTCAAATGTACTATTTTAAAATTGAGTTCTGAGTAACTTTGTATGCTTTAATTGATCAAGAAACTAGAATAAACGTTAGATAAATTATTAAAAACTTCACAAGTGGAAAAATTAAAGACACAAAGCTTGTCTATTATTAATCTTACAATTAATATCATGCCCAATTTCAATGCCTGAGAGCAAAATCTAAGACAATTTTCTAGTTGAAATGAGTTAGTATCATATTGTTGAAAATCTTTACTTCTTCAGTAGTTTACATTTTATCAGTTCTGATCTTCACTGTCAGTATCATTAAAGAAAAAAACAAAATCCATATGATTTTGCAGTTCTGACTCAATATAGTCCAGTGATTTTTGTTATTTATGATCCTATACTTCTATTCCTGAGTACTTTATGTTACAGGTTCTATAGAAGATAAATGTTAGAATAATAAAAGTAAACCATTTTTCCCTCATTCAAAGACAAAAGTTATTGAATTAAAAAAAAAAAAACTAGTCCACAAAGACAATCCATCTTCAATCCTTGCAGTAAAAACACTCAAAATCTTGTCACAGTTAAAACTGCAGCTGTCAGGATTAATTTATCATTGAAAATGATTAAGAAAAAAAGAATACACTCCATAAGAGAGTAACTGTTTGAAAATGTGTCACCTAAAAGGCATTAATAGTCCATCAGCATAAATAAAAGAAAAAACTCAATATAATATTATAATCACAATTCTAGTCAAGAAAAAAAATTTTCCATCTCAGTTCCAACCAGACATTACACCCAAATGGACTAGAAGCAGAATTAGGTAGAAGGAAAGAAATTTCAGAGTATTTCTACCTCTAATGAAATTTAAAAAAATAAATTGTATGAAAAAAAAAGTCTCCTTTAAGTTCCCAAGGCATAAAGTGTTATTACTAATAGGTTAGAGTAAGAAGTTTAAGTCTTTTAAGAGACTGAATATTACACTAAAATTTTAGTCTTTATTTTAATGACTGAAGATGAATGTGAACTATGAAACATGCCAAGCTATGACTTTACTTCCCAAGTCGTTTACACAGAATACAGGTGCAGGTTAAAGAAATAGTTTTAAGAAAAAAAAAACAAAACAGTGAAAACATAAAGAGGAACATTAATTCAAGGTACAATTCATTAGAAAAACAGGAACTGGCAAACCTAGAGAGTAGAAGAAAAGAAAAAGATCAAAGATAACTACTAGTTTGAGCAATTTAAAGTCATAATTACCAACTACTAAAATAAAAAGAATGCAGGTTTACAAACTCAGAAGATAAAGTTTTGGCGGCAGAAATTAGTGTAAGTGTAGAGTGTGCATCCTGGGATGTGCAAGACCCTAATCAATCCCTGATATCTCAAGCTGCCCAGGCAACCCTATACCCTAATGCTTTTTATAAGGTGTGGCTTTTAAAAGAAAAAATCCATTTTGGCATTGATGATTCTTCATGCACATCTTTATTCATATACTGAAATAGATATATATTGTGTACTAACAGTGTGGAAAACTCTAGATTAATTATTAGAGATATTTGAATAAAAGTAATATGGCCTTTGTAGTCAGAGCTATTAGTTACATACTGCCAAGATTTGCAGTCACAGAAAGCATGCAAAACAGAGGATGCTTCTGAAGCATAAAAGAATTTAATAGAACTGAGATAGCAATTATAATCCAGAGTATAAAATAAACTAAAACTTTATAAAACACAGTATTGTAATTTGTGTCATCAAGAATTGATTGGTATAGACAAACATCGCGCATTTCTGAACAAAAGATTATTAACAGGCCAAGGTTATATGAGGAACTCTTACTTTTAAGATAATTTCTAGAAAGACTTGAAATAAAGGTTAAATAATCAAATTTATTTTATTTAAAAATTTTTAGTCTATTCCCTGTATTGCTCAGTATTTAGTTCTCCCTCCATGTGGGGCTCAGAGTACTAAATGGGGTGGGGGAATCAAACCTTGGTAGGCAGGCAGTGTGCAAGGAAAACACCTTACTTTGTTGTTCTATCTCTCCAGCCCTAATTAATAAGATTTCTTAATATATAAAATACCTATTACCTATAAAATACTTCAAGACAAAAAACATCTTTTTTAACTGAGCTCATGGATGATCTAAATCAGATAATACTGTCTCAAAATCTGTAATAAAAAGGAAAGCATCTTTTTTCTTTTTGGGGGCCACACCTGGGAGTACTCAGAGGTTACTCCAGGTTCTGGGCTCAGATATTGTTCTTGGCTGGCTTGTGGGACCCTATGGGATGACAGGGATCAAACCTGTGTTGGCCATGTGTAAGGCAAATGCCTTACCCACTGTGCTATAGCTCTGGCCTAAGGAGAGCATCTAAGTATCTTCTACATTTATAGAATAATGAAAAAAAGTAAAAGTTATCAAAATGCTAAAGAAAGTATACTTAGACAAAAGAAAGAGGATCTTACAATGGTCAGAAATTCATAGCTAAGAAATGAGAAAGGTTAACATAAAAGACTTTAGAAAATTAAAAGGGTACAATTCTCAGGTGATAAGAAAAGTAAATTGAGTAAGTTTAGAACTAATGAAAATCAATGAACTTTTATGAGAGCTAGTAGTACACTTCGAGAGTAGCAAAATGTTTAGAAAACAGAAATATAGTATGCCAATAAACTTATCAAGAAACTCAATGATTAAGAAACACATTGAGACAGTGACCATGAGAAGACTAAATAAAAAATGAAGATTTATCATTTGTAATTTAAAACAAGTTAGAACTGAATATACTTTACTCGAAGATAAGATTCTAAATAAAAAGACACAAATAGAGAAAATGAGTCTAAAATAAATAAAACAGGACAAATGACAAGACCCCACAGAAAAAGTATGAAACAAGCTGATTTATAGAATATGAAGACACTGAGAATGCATCTGTATTTTTTATATAACTTTTTTAATAAATCACCAGGAGAGTTAAAAAGTTGTTCATGATTGAGTTTCAGTCATATAATGTACAACACCTTTCATTAGTGCACATTTTCCAACACCAGTACCTGCAGTTTCTTCCCACCGTCCCTCCACCTAGCCCTCTCCACTGAGTGTCTGTCTCTTTCTTTTCATTGTCTGTAGTCTGCAACTCTACTTTTTGAAAGATAAAAAGAGGTCTAAAAAGTATTTATACAGAGATATAAAAAAAGGATAATTATAGACATGCCTCATATAGAAAATCTGCCACTCAAGAATGAGTGGTAAAATCAATTTGGTAAACACATTTAGTCTTTTATCTAGGGATGCTTAGCAACCATAAAGCAAAAGTACATTAACTAGATGATATTGAACACATGGCTGAACTACATCAAACCTTCTTTTATATCTGAGCGTTGCTCAGAGGTTACTCCTGGCTGTCTGCTCAGAAATAGCTCCTGGCAGGCACGGGGGACCATATGGGACACTGGGATTCGAACCAACCACCTTAGGTCCTGGATCGGCTGCTTGCAAGGCAAACACCGTTGTGCTATCTCTCCAGGCCCCTGCTTTTATATCTTAAAAATAGTAACAGTTCAGGGGCCAAAGCAGTGGTGCAGCAGTAGGGCATTTGACTTGCATGCAGCTAAAATAGGACAGATCATGGTTCGAACCCTCAGCCAAGTGTAACCCAAGTGTCACCAGATGCAGTCCAACCCCCCCCCTCATTCCAAACCCCACCACCACATACTAACAGTTCAAAAACACTGATTATATATTCTGAAAAAATTTAAAAACTAGAAAAGTTTATAAAATTTGAAAAAGTAAAAATAACAGTAATGGTTAGTATAGAATGCAACATATTATCTTAGAAATGTCATTAAATCTAAATTATTTTAATTTATTATATTCTTTTGGTTCCCATACATACTTCTTTATAATGGAAATTAGTATCTTACAGCTTTGGACTTTAGCCTTAGAGATTACTGGTCACTTAAATGAAACTGAAAAGTTAACAAAAGCATAATTTAATAACCTCATATTTTAAAATGTAAACAGTGACTTTATATTAAAAATATTAGATATGTCAAATATCTTCAAAAATTTCCACGTGAATAATTATATAAAAGTAGTATTCCATTATCTATTATTTTGTTATTAATGCAGGGTTGAACAGGTAACAACTTAATATTTTAAAGTCCTTTTATGGTCAAGATAGCTCAAAAGGCTGGAGTGCATCTTTGCAAAGGAGAAATCAGGTTTTGATTCCACACACAGTTTTCTGAGGACTACCAGGAACAATGCTAAATACAGAGCTGGATAAAACACCCAGTACTAACAGATATGCTTCCAAAATATCTAAAATTTCCTTAAACATTCTGTGTAAAACTTACGATAAATACCAGTCCAAATTACTAAATACAGATCCTCTATAATCATGCCCTTTTTGTGTCTCCATCTTTATTTGTCACATTGAGAAAAAAATAGTATTATTTTTCTATGCTTTGCTTATAGCAAAATGCCTACATACTCAATCATATATATTTTCTACCTGACAGAATAAATGTTGGGAAAAAATGGAGATCTTTAACTTGGTTATGGTTAAAACTAAATTTTTAAAAGCATAAAAAATTATCTTAAGGGACTGGAGAGATAGCATGGAGGTAAGGCAAAAGGTTTTGCCTTACGTGCAAAAGGACAGTAGTTCGAATCCCGACATCCCATATGGTCCCCCGAGCCTGCCAGGAGCGATTGCTGAGCGTAGAGCCAGGAGCAACCCCTGAGCACTGCTGGGTGATACCCAAAAACAAACAAACAAACAAACAAACAAAAAACAAAAAATTATCTTAAAACTCTAAATTTATATTATATATTCTTGTCTATCTTATGTCATTGCTCAGTATAAATATATATAAATCACTTAACATTATTTACCTTTGTTAACTGTGTCAAGGTTCAGTGAATTTCATTTTAATATAATACAATGAACTGTTACTATTTAGAATTAGAATTTCTCCCATCTACATTATATTTGTTTTTATAGGTATAAAAATATTTATGCAACCACAATGAATGTACTGATATTGATATATCTAAAATTATTCTTACATACTTTTGTGTAACATAAAAATAAATATAATTCTAGTTTTCCATTGCTTTAGATTTTAAAATTATAATTTTGAATTCATTTAGGTCATTTCAATAACTAGAAGCTACTTTCTGCCATTTCCAGAGTTTTAACAATAAAATAAAAACAGCCACGTCTTTATTATGTTCTCTATTATGCGTAAGTGTGTATAATTTTGCAGAATTTTGCAACATATATTTTGTTTTTATTTGCTTCTATTTATAAATTAACTAATTTCAATATAATCAGAATCACAATAGATTAGGTGTAGAATTCTTAAGAGAGGGCTCTGGATGTGGCTCAAAAGTAGAGAATTTGCCTTTAAAGAAGAAAAGACTCAAGATTTTGGCCTTTGAAACTTGCAATCAAGCTGCAATTATTAAGAATGTATGTAAAGCAGATCTGGAGATTTGAGGAAAAGGTCAAATTTGATTCTAACATATTTACTAAATATACAACTGACATCATTTAGGCAACTTATTGGTCTGGAGTTCTAGGGCGAGATAAGAATGAATATAAAAATGTGTAATCATCAGAGAATAGAAAACTATTTACTCCACTACACAGGATCACCAAGGGAACCAGCATAAACAAAAAACAGAAGATAACAGTCCATAAAGTAAGCTCAGAGAAATAAAAAGAACAAACTTGAAGTTTCAAATAGTGAGGGAAGATTTCAGGAAACAAAATGAATGTTTCAAAGAGGTGGCAGATGTGACTGTCAAATGCTGTCGACTCTCATAAAAAGATTAGGGCTGAGAATTAACCAATGAACTATTGAAAGACTGGAGTCAAAAATCTTAACTAGAATGATTTTAAAAAAATGGAAATGGCAAAGTACTAATTTAGATCACTAGTCTGATATATTTTACTGATAAGGCCATGTCACAAGAACACAATAAAGAAAAAATAGGTTTAACCCTATCAGTAACAGTCTACTTGTAGGTGAAAGAAAAAGTGGGAGAAGAAAATTAAAACCAAAAAAAAAACAAAAAAACTTAGGGGGCCAGAGTGATGGCACAGCAGCCGGGCATTTGTTTGCTTTACATGAGGCAAACCCAGGACAGTCCATGGTTCGATCCTTCGCATCCCATATGGTCTCCCAAGCTAAAAGCGATTTCTGAGGGCATAGCCAGAAGTAACCCGAGCGTCACTGAGTGTGGCCCAAAATAGAAAATAAATAAATAAATAAATAAATAAATAATAAATAAATAGATAAATAAATAAATAAATAAAATAAAGGTGGATGTGTGCATAGGTATAAGGAAACAGACTCCTGGATAGAAGTAAAAGATTGGCCCTTCCTTAGGGGCAAGTATGGTTTATCAAAAAATCCAAGGAGATAGTATAACAGATAGGATGTGCTTGCCTTGTATGTAACGATCTGGGTTTGATCTTCAGCAAGATATTGCAATGCCCAGAGACTCCTGACCATTGCCAGATGTGACCCAAAATCAAAATTAAGAAAACAAAGGGGAATCTATTTTTTTCAGTGCTAAGATAGGTGACTAGATTTGGTAACTGGTAATGTACAGAAATTTGAGTTGGCTTTGGACCAACCTAAATGCCTGATACTACTCCTAGGGGTACACTTTGGTTCTCAGGGGATCAGTAATGTCTGAGGATCATGTGATACTAGCAAATCAAATACTGAATTCCAGCAAATAGTGCATGTGCTCCAACCTTTGGCACATCTGGCCTATGAAATTTCTTTTAATCACTTTTCTTAAGAAATTATTTTTATTCCCTTAGTGAATCAAAGTATGAGGATCAAACGGGATCACAGATTCCAAACTTCGTCATGTATTGTGCAATCTACTACATTAGTTACAAAGAAAAATGAAAATATTATAAGAAAGTTGAAGTTATTTTCAAATTAACAGTATGTAAAACTGTTCCCCCAAATTATACCCTAATATAAAGATAATACACTTCTAGTACAGATAACTCTAGACTAATACGATTTCTCCCCTAGAGTCTGCAAACTTTCAATATGATTGTCATTCAGACTTCTAACACTAATCGTCTCCATAGCTTCAATCTATCTTAGAAATTACATATTACTCCAAAGATGGAATCTACCATGTCAAATAATCTGGATTAAATAATCTTTATCAAAATCTTTCAAATATATTATTCTGCAGAAACCAGTATCCTCATATTCAAAGGAATATCAGTCTAAACATAAAATAAACATATGTAATATGTATCATGACAAAAATTTACTAAGATTTTATATTTTAAACAAAACAAATCAAGAGTATCTACACTGTCCTCAGTAGACACACTAAACAGAAACATATACATTTTATTCATATTACAGTATCTATCAGATAAATCTTAAGGATTTAATACATATTTATTTTAACATTAACACATTTGAATAAACAGTAAAGATACATACTAATATGACATATATATTTATAAATGTTTATTCACTACAAATAAATGCATATTATAAAATGATAATTTTACCATAGTAGCAAGGATAAAGTTATGATTCATCAGATGAAGTATGAGTACTTATGAAGAAACAAAAATAAATCATATCCTCTAAAATTATTTTAGTAAAACTATTCCACTAACATTTCTTTCAAGTTTTATGAAAGTTGTCATAAAAATGATGTTTAGGGGCCCAGAGAGATAGCACAGCGGCGTTTGCCTTGCAAGCAGCCGATCCAGGACCAAAGGTGGTTGGTTCGAATCCCAGTGTCCCATATGGTCCCCCGTACCTGCTAGGAGCTATTTCTGAGCAGACAGCCAGGAGTAACCCCTGAGCACCGCCGGGTGTGGCCCAAAAACCAAAAAAAAAAAAAATGAATATGTTTAAAGCCTTAACAGAAATAATTTCCAAGGTTTAAAGAGGATAAAAGAAAATTTAAAATAAACTTGTGAGAATTGTAGAGATAATATAGTAGATAAGGCATTTGCCTTGCGTGCAGTCAACCTATGTTTGATCTACAACACCACATATGGTCAGCTAAGACTTTCCTGAGAACTGAACCAGAGTAAATCCTGAGCACAGTCAGGTATGGGCCAAATTAAAACAAAAAACAAAAACAACAGTCTTGTAAATTGTGACAATTTATTACATATCTTCATATCTAATAATCATGATTTTGTTTATCAAGAAATTCTCAGATAGTAGTAACTTGAAAAAGTTTTAAGACCACGAATTATATTCTATGTGCCACTTGATCTATACATTTTAAAGTTATGAGCAATACTTTAATGTTTTATATTTATATATACAAGAATTCAGAAATGAACAAATTATTTTTAAATCATGATACAAATACATAAGCTTCATGAGATCAAGCACCTTTCAATACTGTAACTTATCTCCCTTTTTTTTACCACAACCATGTGAAAAAGACAAAACTACATATATTTTAAGTATATAAAACATTTTATACTTTGCAGATTTATATTCAGCTGAGATTTGAAATACCCTACAATGTTTTTAAGTTCTATAAATCTAAGCAAGAAAGTGAAAATCATTCATAAACATAACAAATATTATTTGTAGTTATCTATTAAAAGGGTAAATTTATATAAAATGCATTGAGAACTTCTAAGAACATATGTAAACAAATTAATAATACTTATTATAATGACCTTATGAAAAGTATATGGAGAGGTTAGCTCTGTATTTTTTGGGGGCGGGCTGTTGAGGGCCACAACCAGCAAAACTCATGGCTTACTCCTGGCTCTGCACTCAGGACACTCTCCAGGCAAGGTTCAGGGATACCAAGGACCGAACCTGAATCAGCTACATATGGCAAAAGCACTCCACACTATACTATTGACTAGGCCTTCTAGCTCTAATTTTTTAATGGTTTCATTTCTGTAATAATTAAGAAAAAATATTTTAAAAGAGTCATTTTTATAATGTTTTATAGACTCACACTGTTATAGATTTGGTATTATAATAAATATAATAAATTAGTATTTACTCAATTTCAATAACATACTATTGATTAAAACCACTATAATAAAATAAACATGTAATAAACTTATGAAAAAGATAAATCTCATAAGGTAGAAATTATATGACATGACATTTTTCCCTTTGTGGAATTCAAACCAATAACTTATAACCATTAAATACATACCATTACCCCCATTACTTAAGATGAAAACCTAAAGATTCACAAGTAAGTGATTTCACATGAATTATAGAGTTAAAAAGTTGCAGAGTTCAGATTTAAACTCTTCTGTGACTTGACACATTCTCTAGAATATTTCAACTCATATATCCCCCAAGAAGGTATTAGAAAATACTTAATTGATGTAGTTAAAAATTTCCCAGTAAATATCCAAACTATATTTTCTCATAAAAATGTTAACTATAGGGGCCAGAGAGTTAGTGCTAGAGGTGTCTTCCTTGCAAGTGCTAGCCTGGGACAGACCACAGTTCAATCCTCTGGCATCCCATATGGTCCAAGATAGGGGCAATTTCTGAGTACATAGCCAGGAGCAACCCATGAGCATCAAACCGGTGTGGGCCCCACCCCCCAATTTTAACTGTAAAAAGGATGTCACAGTGGTTAAATTAAACTTTCCTAACCTCAAGACCATAGTTAAATTAATCATAGAGTAGTTCCACATAAATGAAAAGTGAATGACATAGCCTGTAGATATGGCTCAGTTACATTACATGCAAGAGAAGCTGGTTTTATCTGTGTAGAGCTTGTCCCATCCATAGCAGTGCTGATAGCTCCTTCCCCAACAAAAATAACATTAAAATTAGAGTAAAGGCAAACTTTAATAGAGTCAAATAAAGAATAATTGGTTTCATGCAAATAAAGTCTAATAAATAAGCCAAATTTTCCACTTTATGTTTTATATTAATGAGATAAATATGTATGAAGAAATAAGTTGTTTTCCTATATATTTTACTTGTTACTTCTGCTTTCAATGACAAACAAAATTTGTAGGATTATAACACCTAAGTGGAAGAATATTATCAAACCATAATTTCCCAGGGACAAATCAAAAATGTCTGCTTAGTTGAATACTTCACTTGCATACCCAAATTTATAATTAGTATAAATACAGGAGATTAAAAAAACAATAGTGAATAGGCTCAGTATTTACTTTTTTTCAGGGGAGGGTCACACCCAGTGAAGCTCAGGGGTTGCTCCTGGCTATGCACTCAGAAATCACTCCTGGTTTGGGGGACCATATGGGATGCCGGGGGATTGAACCGTAGTCCATTCTAGGCTAGCACAGGCAAGGCCGTGATGCCTTACCGCATGCGCCACTGCTCTGGCCCCCATCAGTATTTACTTTTTATAACACAAATCATTTAAACTTTCACAGTCTTATTTTCTTAATATGTAAGTGATCAAAATCCCTGTATATACTGATCTTTTTATAATTAAGTCATGATTAATAAAGTACTTTAATATACCACTTAACTATGCTAAATATGGTTTTAGATTTTAAGAACAAGACCATCTAATTTTCCATTAATGGTGATAGAGAATTTAAAATTGTACCTAAAGGAATTCAAAATTCGACATATAAAAAAAAAGGAAAATAATCGTTAGATTATTTCCAAACCCCAAATTTCTTTAATGTTTTTTCCAAACAAAATGGCATTTGTGGGACCGAAGAGATAGCACAGAGGTAGGGCGTTTGCCTCCTAGCATCCCATAGGGTCCCCAGGCCTGCCAAGACTGATTTCTGAGTGCAGAGCCAGGATGTGACCTCCCCCAAAAAACACCTCAAAATTGCATTTTTTCTGCATATGCTAGTCAAAAAAATTAAAAACTCCTCATCTATTTATTCTATCTTTTATTTATTCCATTAAATTATCTTAACTGCCCCTTTCATACTAAAGCTTTTACTTAGTTTTAATATAGTTTGCTAAATTTATCAAAGGTTTTCATTACCAAAATATCAGATAAAAGTGGTATTTTAAAAATTAAAAATACAAACAAACAAACCCTATGTCAAGGGAGTGGAACATAATTTCAAACTTGAATGGACACTTCATCCTAAAAGGACAATATGTGACTTTGAGTTTGTCTGATTTTTTTTTTCTTGATTCTTCCTTGCAGGAGACAACACTGGCTATAATTGGGACTGACTCCTGGTTCTGCATTCAGAGATCACTATTGGCAGGCTCAGAGAACCATGTGAGTGCAAAGGTTCAAATATGGACCTACCAGCTGTGTTATCCTTTTTCCTGATTCATATATATTTTGCTTTTTAGTAGCTTTACTGAAGCTAAGAAACTTAAAATATTTCCTATCAAGATATGTATAGTTTCTCTTTAAAATACTATTTTCAGGGACCAAAGCAGTGGCGCAAGTGGTTAGGGGTCTGCCTTGCAAGGCGCTAGCCTAGGATAGACCGCAGTTAGATCCCCAGGCATCCCATATGGTCCCCAAGCTAGGAGCAATTTCTAAGTGCATAGCCAGGAGTAACCCCTGAGTGTCATCAGGTGTGGCCCCAAAAAAATAAAAACAACAACAAAAAAATAAAACAAGAAAACTATTTTCAGGGCTGGAGTGATAGCAGAGGGGTAAGCCATTTGCCATGCTTGCGGCTGACCCAGGACAAACGTGGGTTCGATCCCTGGCATCCCTGAGCCAGGAATGATTTCTGAGTGCAGAGCCAGGAGTAACCCCTGAGCACTGTCAGGTGTGGCCCAAAACAAACAAAAAAAATCCCCCCCAAAATACTATTTTCAAAACTTAATTTATTCTTATTAAACAACTTTTGGAGATATTGTATGAATTAACATTATCATTCTTTAACAGATAGATGTACATATACAAATATGTATATATGTATGCATATAACTCTTGGAAATTACAATAACTCATTTCTCCAAGCATTAACTATTTCTAAAATTTTCATGGAATTTTAAAAACTTCAAAATAAGGCCTATCAGCATTTTAAGCTCATCAGTAGATTATATAATAAAATATCTCTCTGGCATCCCAGGGGCCGGAGAGATATCATGGAGGTAGGGTGTTTGCCTTGCATGCAGAAGAACTGTGGTTTGAATGCCAGCTTCCCATATGGTCCCCACAGCCTGCCAGGAGCTACTTCTGAGCGTAGAGCCAGGAGTAACCCCTGAGTGCTTCCAGGTGTGACCAAAAAACCAAAATAAATAAACAAATAAATAAATAAATGGAGCATTTCAAAATAAAATTGTGTATCATTTAATACATTAAACAAACCATCTGAGATATGTGCTAACCTAAACAACTTATCAAACTCATTTTCATGGTAGTGTTTTCATATAGAGTCATTTTAGCTTTTAAACAAAATATTAAATATAACAGTGTAGAAAAAGTATGCTAATGCTTTAAAACACAACTTTCTTTAAACAGAAGCGAATACACTTCAGACGTTTAAAACAATAATGTAATTTTTTTCTGTTGAGAAGATCTGGGTAAATTCAATAGTATCACTTTAAGAAAAGAATTTAAGGGCCCGAGAGATAGCATGGAGGTAAGGTGTTTGCCTTTCATACAGAAGGTCATCAGTTCGAATCCGGCTTCCCATATGGTCCCCAGTGCCTACCAGGAACAATTTCTGAGCATGGAGCCAGGAGTTCCCCTGAGCACTGCCGGGTGGGACCAAAAAGCCACCAAAAAAAAAGAATTTAAAGAGATGTATTTAATAAACACTACTTTAAAGCAATTCACAGACTCTCAAAATTTTCTTCAGTTTTTCTCAAAAAAAAAAAAAGAATTAATTGCAGTCATCTACCTTTATATCTCAATAAAGAACAAGTCATGAGATAAAATCTTGAGAGGGTTGTCAATGTGGTATTGTTTACTCTTCCTTTTTATATTAATTCAACTTTTAATTAAACAACTCTGATATTATTGAATTATAAATAAAACTTAAATAAAGATTACACTGTGAATATTTTTATTTCAAATCCCCAGCTGGTGTTAATGTCACTTCAGCTGTTCAATTTTTTAATGTTTCTCTACAAAAATAGCCAATAATTTTATAATATAAAATACTAGATGATTTTAATCACATTTTATAAATGAAAAAAAACAGTGCCATATTTTTCATTTTTAATTCATCTAAATTTGATCAAGTAGTAAGTCTAAGAATTTTATGTGCAATGTTTATCAATGACTGAAAATCATGCTGATATCAAAACAAATGAAATTCCAAACAACATGATTACATAACAAAAAAAACCATTGACATAAAAGCTTCAGGTTTTGCTTTATTTGACATATTGGATATCTGTGTCTACCAATAAACAAAATTTTAGTATTTTTCCATTTAAAAAACACATTTAAAAAAGCATACATTGTATAAATTTTTTCATCAATCCCATCAAATTCAAAATAAATGTATCTCTTGAAAAACTAAAAATATATTTTATATAAATTTAAAAAAGTTACTTGATATGATTTTACATAGCCTTGATTAAAATTAAACCAGTAAAATAAGCCATTCAATATACTATTATATATACTAGTTTAGACATCAGGAAAAGTAAAAGTAAACAAATATCATAGACTAGATCCCCAGAGCTTTCTATATATAAAATATTCTTCTTTGACATTTGTCCTTCTCTAGCTTCCTACTTTCTTTTACACTTTAAAAGACAGCTCTCATGTTTAACATCCTTTTCTTGTAGTCCTCATTGTTCCCTTAGAGACTCTGTTTTCTCACCTTCCCCTTAAACTTATTCTTTCTAAATATAACTCTTTTCATTCAATTATGACTACTAAGCAAAGAGTCAAACACCTTTATTTTAGGTAACTAGATAATTCTTCCTAGAAAGTATGATAATCACGTTATATAATCATAAATACAGGTATATATATGGTATATATATAATAGTGCCAGTATCAGTAACTTTATAGTACAACAGATATATTTTTCTTTAAAAAAAAAACTTAAGCTAAGGAACCCAAGAAATAAGGCATAAGGGATAAGGCACTTGCCTTACATACAGCTAACCCCACATCGATTCCTGGCATAATATAAGGTTCAGTTCTCCCAGCCCTACCAAGGAGTGATCCTGATCGCAGAGGCAGAAAACCTAAGCACCACAGAGATGATTACAAATCATCAAATCTGACCTCGCAAAATATAACCCTAGCTAGTAAATTTTAAGCATCTTTCGTTTTCACATATATATTTTATATGTAATCTTTTCTCTTTAGCTTTAAAAATAAATACAGTATCTCCCAACTTCCTACAGCAATATCCACTTTTATCTTATAATACAAAACTATTTTTGGACACCTGAATACAGCAAGAACTTTTATATCTCTATAACTATATTCCAAATAACTATCCATGTTGATACAACAAGCAAATTAAAATTCAACCCTCAAAACGCTGTCACTTTCTTCTTTTGTTTTAACTCTTCTTTGAAATCAAACTTTTTTCTCAAAGACCACCATGAAAACAATTCTATCACTATAAACTTTATTATACCCAGGTATTCATTTTTACTATTTCTCATTGCTCACTTTCTTTGTATACAAATCGTCAATGCATTGTAAGTATTTCTGACTGCATGGAGAGTACATGCAAGTCTATTAAAATGCTAAAGTCTGGCAAGGAGGCAATTAACAGTTGAGAGTCACATAAAGAAAGAAATACTAAGAATTATTTTAATCCACTCTTTAAAACAGCCTTTTAAAAAATAAGTGGAATTATAAAAAACATTATGAGAGAGACAGGACATGATAGAGTACATGCAGTTGATCCCTGATTTTAGAGCAACTGAAATCCCTAAGCACTGCTGGGTATGACACAAGAAGCAAAAACAGAATGTAAGGGACTTAAAGGAAAATAAAAGATATAAAGTATTACATTTTAAACATTTCAACATTACCACGCTTTTCTCTAAATTTTAACTATTCAAGTATTAAAAAGACTTATGAAGTCTGAGTTCGAGTTTAAATAAAGAAAACACAACCTGATCATCAAATTAGTCAAACTCTATGCAAGTGAATTTCACTGTATTACATAGCTGATAAATTATCATGTACGTAAGCATGTTAACTTCCCAAGTTAGGTGAAGAAGAAACTATAAATTTATTTGTTAAAACTTTAATTACCATATATTTAATCTAACTTCACTTTTATGTGTGTACTATTTACTTTCAAGGTGTTTCAATAAAAAATCATCAGTTGGCTCTATTCCTTACTTCACAGTAGTTAAGTAGCAATGAAATAAAATATAATATACTTCTATAATTTTTAAATAATATTTTACTTTTTACATGTTTCTCACTATGGAGACAACTTTGAAGTATTCTCTATAATACTGGTTTTTCAATTTTGATCACAAGAAACAAATGTTGAAAAGCAAGCTAATTTCCCCTAGCAGTTACCTCTTCCTCCTTAATACCTGTGTTCATACTTATCCTAACACTTCTGTAATCATATTTGACTTGAAGTTTTGAACTCATTAACAGATTTACCCAAAATATAGGTTATGTTATATACAGTCTAAGCAAATTGAAATGAATGTAATAACAATCTAAAGCTGGATTATCTTCAATGTCTACTGTACTACTATTGCATGAGCAGTTTGTAGCATAAGCCTCAGAGTCATTCATACATTCAATTAAATCTCAGGTGCCATCTTTATTTAACACACTAGATTGGATGTTGAACAGAGAGCAGACAAAAAGGATAACATAAAAATGCTTCACAGCTACAAAACTTAATTTAATTATTCAATTAATGTGAATACAAACTATATTCAGATT
Source organism: Suncus etruscus (assembly GCF_024139225.1). NCBI lineage: Eukaryota > Metazoa > Chordata > Mammalia > Eulipotyphla > Soricidae > Suncus > Suncus etruscus. The sequence continues at coordinate 62,149,356 of NC_064849.1, read as the reverse complement.
CACTTTAAGGTTATGAGAAATATAACAATGTAAAAAAATCAGAATTCTAATTGAGTGAGAAGTGAACTAATTTAATAAAATGAAAAATTTAAAAAAGCAACTGTATATCTACATTTTTACTTAGATTGCCTTAGTATTAAGATTCATGCTTATTTTTTAAATCATATTTTTCTCATTTTTAAACCATTACAGCAAAATATTATATGTTTAAAAAGATTTATGAATAGTGTAAAATTATGGAGACACATATATTCTTGAGAACTATTTGAGTGAGGAAGCTTCCAATTTTGGGAAGGTGGAGGAAACTACCAAGCAGAGCTCAGAGCATGTTTCAGCAGTCACTCCTGGCAACAGTCAACCTAGCTGTTTGGGCCTGAATAGTTCAGTGCTAGGATCTGTCTATGAGCTGCTGCTCAAACACAGATTTTTGGAGGAGGCCATCAAAGCCACACTCAGCTATGCTCAGGTTACCAGGCAGTGCCATCGATGCCTCCATAACTTTCATCTACCTTTCCAACACCATACAATTTCTCTAAATCAAGATCTACCATCTGTTTAGTCAAAAATAACAAAAAGTAAACTCTAAATTTGAAAAAAAAAATAACAAAAAGCTGAACTAAAAAGTAATGGATGAAAGCAAATAACAAAAAGTGCCTTGGCAGATGGAAAAAATGTATCGAGAAATCAACTTGAAAATATTTCCATTTTCAGAATACAATTAAAGAAAATAGGAGGGCAGGAAAAGAAGGGTCGGGAAAAAAAAGAAAAAAAAATTATAAAATATCCAGGCATATTCAAGCAAATACAATCCATCATCTTTGGAGTTTCTTTTTTATGTGTTAAAGTGTTAAACATGTCTTAAACATGTTTTTGGTCCTTTAGTGCAGTAAAACAATAAAGATTTGTCATAAAAAACTAGTGTTTGTTCATGTTTATTTGTTAAAGGTTTATTTAGTCTTAGAGACAGAGGAAGTAAATTATTTCTTCAAAATCAAAAGGAGTGGGGGGTATAACAAAACAAAAAGAATAAAATAATTACACAATTATAGCATATATTCAGAAAACAGTTGCATGTCATTTATTACAACATACACCAACCAGTATCTTGGTAACTTAGTTTTCTCAACTGTTAAATGAAGATTTTTAAAGACATTTTTAAATTCCATTCCTTTCATCTAGTTCCATATCCAATCTTTTTAAATTGAAAGCCTCTGCTATTACTAAGTGTCCTCATTAAACTCCTAAGTGTCCTCATTTTGTCTTCGACAGCGTTGCCTATAATAAATTCATAACAAAACTTAAGGATACAATAATAAAGTACAATTTTAGGGTAATGTCAAACATGCTCATTTCCTTTACAAAGAAAAGACGCTTTATTATAATTCTGATAATGACTGAATTGACTATACGTAGGCACAGAAGACTCAATGGCGATGCACAGAATTAAAATAAAACCAGAATAGCTGTTACACTAAAGAATGAAACCACAGTGTTTATTTCTATTTCCTTGTTTGTTTGTTTGTTTGGGTGAGTGAGGTGAGACTCACCCAGCAGTGATCAGGGCTTAGTCTCTGTGATGTACACAGGGTCACCCCTGATGAGATACTGCCAGGAACTCATCCTAGTCTGTCCACGTGCAAGGCAGACACCTTTCCTGCAATACTATACTCTGGCCATATAAACAGATTTGATATTGTTTTTGTTGTGGTTTTTAAATGTATTAAATAACTTTTCAAAAAAATATATAAATTAATTTTAGAAAATACAAGGAGTTATAAAATGATTAAATGAACAGTCTTTTAGAGTTTACTTGCTTCCAATATTAATGCCTTCAAAGACAGACATCTTAAAATTGAATAATGAGGAAAATAAAACACTTTACATGGTCCTAATTCGTCTTTATACTGAAATGCACCACCCCAGTCCTCCTATTATGCCTCCCATATTATTGAAAATTGAAACAGAATTGCTCAATGACAAATCTAATTCCTTGGAGCAGCAAATTATTAACAACTTAAATGAAAAACAAGTTTATTCTTTGATATAGAAATGAGTCTTAAAATCTGAATCAACTAGTCAACATGATATTCGAAAGATAATGCAGGATGTAAAGTCTTATTTCGTTTCTAAGTTCATTCTGAAAAATTTATCCTGCAAAAGAATTATGGAGCATCGATCTTTACTGTTCTAAAAAAAAAAAATCGACTTTAAATTACAAAAAGTTAGCCTTAAAATTTAAAAAAAAATATTGCTGTTTTATAAGGAATGTAAGAAATACTACAGCCTAAAACTTAAAACATACTGAGTTCAGATATTATAGAAATTAAAAATACACTGAACATCAGTAAGACATAAAACAGGTTTTAAAAGAAAAAAAGAGTAAATTTAAATATTACCACTAAATAAAATTAGTTCAAGAATGATTGCTTAATTTTCCACACCAAGTAATCTTACCTGAATCATTTTGCTGTTAAAAAACTCAAGATACTGATTTCACTTTTCATCTGGTCCTGTCAACGATGCTATGACAGGCCCTGCAGGAAGCAGCAAAAGATCAATGATGGAGTGCAGATATTACGTGTTTTCATGATCAAAATTTGTTATGGAAAAGGATATCCATATAGTGGTTTGAATGAACAAATATTGAAAGCATTTCAAAAAGTTTGTCCAGCATACAAATATCTTACTCTGTATCCCTACAATGTTTATTCCTTTTCGAACAGTGGCATGATTATAGGCAAAATTTCAAATAATCATTTATGTTCGAGATAAGCAAAAAGACTATTATATCAAAAAAAATCTAGATTCAAAATAAATATATATTCAAAAGTGTGGGAAATGAATCTCTTGACATCTAAAGATGACTATTATCATCTTATTTCCTTAATTACTATAATTAACAAATTACCAATGATTATAATTTAATTAAAATGTAACTTAAAATACTTCTTACAAACAGTAACTTCAAACTCAAATGATACTGTCAATATTAGCAAAAGTTTGATCAAGAAAAGTATTTTACCAAAAATTAGCAAAATAATTCTAAGTAACCACTTAGTTAAGTAACCAACAAGTTAAAAAAAGTCCAAATTAGAAAACAGTAAAGTCAAGACTTCACAAAAATTCTAAATGCTTTTTTAGACTCTCAATTTTAATAATAATAATAATAATAATAATAATAATAAACCAGTAGTTTTCCATATTTAAGAATTTACCTTCAAGAATGTTTCTCAATCTTTCAAGGTCCAATTAATAAACAACTGTTATGAGACACCTAAGTTAATGATATGCTACTGAAATACATAAATACATTGTTTTCATAAGAAAACAGTATGAGTTGATATTTCAGATCAAAAATTTAAGACAGAAACAAGTAACAGACTAATTTTTAGACTTAATCTAATTTCAGTAAAACAAATTATAAAAATAGCATCCCACTACTGAGTTGAAACATAACAAAAATATTTTAATATGCTCTACCTGTATTATTTGTTGGAGAACTTCTCATATGTTGTAGTACTTCAAAACTTTAGCAAAGTTTATTTTCCAAAGTCCTAAATATACTAAAAAGATACAACTTAAGTTTACCTGGGCTACTTCTCCTAGCAAAATAAAAATTTAACATAAGTCTAACTTTTAACTTTTAAAACTTTTAAAACACTTATTTCCACTCATCATTTAAAAATACACTTGCAGAATAGGAAACTTAAATGCTTCTGACTTAAAGCTGCTTTGTTTTCTAATTTCTGTACCTAAAGTCCACATCTCTTTTTTTCATGTAGATTCTCTATCAGATACACTAATGAATGCAAAAGCATTTTAGCTCCCAAAATTTCCATATTAAACATATGAAAAAGCTGATTCCATTTCTTTAAAGACTTTGATGAAATAAATGGAAACTTTTCCAACCCCAGAATCAGGAAATGCTGAAAACGTACTTCTTTATTTCTTGCATGTTGCATTTTATATTATGACACTTCAGTCTCAGAGGGTCAGATTAATTAAGCTCCAGAGCAGCTGCAGTGCAATGTGAGACACACTCTGCTGAGGTCCCCACTAGTCCAGTCCAATTACCTGTAGTATTCCAGCACTGGACAAGTGACAACCAACCTCTCTTCTACAGTCACTTGCTCCCACTGGTCTACTGATAAATGTTAGAACAAACTAACCTCTTTTTGGAAAAGACTGCAAAGCTGAATGCACCTGCTGCAGGCTGCAATGATGAGTCCCAGAGAGATGTTTGTCAGTCAGATCTCTGCAGATGTTGTTTAACTTTATGCTAGAGCTGTATCCAAAGATGGAAATGAGATGGCAATCAAGCACAAATCTCCCCATCCTTGTCCCCCCAATTTTATTTCGGAAAGCTGCGCTTGCTCATAAAAGTTCACCTTAAAACATAGCTCTACTAAACTGGCAGCCACTAAGACTGAACTCCTTGTTTATTTTGCTTGATTGATTGATTGTTAAGGTTTATAAGGTGAATTTCAGTTAATAGTGACGCAAGATATGCTCAATAAATGTGGTTTGTGACAGCTAAAAACTTTAAAAATTAATTCTCTCAAGCCATAGAAAAACAAAATAGACAGAACACTGTAAAACAGACAAGTTTTTATTGCTCAGATTTTCTGTGATACCACAAACTCCTTAGAGTTCCTAAGGTACAGATCACTTTCCCTCCTTGTATATTAGACAAAACATCTTCAATATGTACATATTAAACTCTTACTAGCTGAAATCACTATTTTTAAACTACTTCTAAAATCCATTCAAGGTGATGCACTCAACAATATTGTTAAACACTTATTTTCTTACAATGAATATCACAAATGTTAAGTTAATTTTCCAAAATCCTTGAGTCTTTAAACAGTAATTTCATAAGTGACATCATGACAAATAATTCCCAAATTATACCGATAATAATCAATGGTGTTGCATAGCTAAATTGATGATAAATGTATAACCATCAAAATAAAAAAAATGAATAGCTATGATCTTTTGCTAATGCACTCTCATACAGAATATCTGCTTATATGAGGTAAGAATAAAAATTACCATTCAGAAACTAGTGTTTGCATAGACTATGCTGAGTTTCAGCCCTTTGCTGATTTCTACCTGCTAAAATAAAATAATAAATAAAAATACAGCAATTTTAAGAAATAGATTAGGACTAGTAGAAGAATGTGGTGCCCTCCTTCAATTAAGGACAAAGAAAAAGCATAAAGTAAAGCATAGCAATAGAAATACAAATTCAAATGTCACAATCTAAAATTTAAGAAAAAAACATTTTATAGATCAGTCATTCTTCTAGTATACTAAGACCAAAGATACAATATAATGTATTATAACTAGCCAATTCAATTCAACAATTCGAGGAAACTATTTTCTAGTTGTTGAGATTTGATTTATCTACTAATTTCACCTTAAAATTAATTACTTTGGAGATTATATATCTAAGATTAAGGAATATAAATTGCCAACTTTGAGAAGCTATAACAGAAGTATTTCTACTATACTAAAACTACCTAAATGCTTCCTTCAACAACATAAACAAAGTTATCTATTTTAAACGTCATTAAATCTTCTGATTAAAATATATTTATTCTTTAAATATAATCTTAATCTTAAAGGCTAAAAAAACCATTGGATTAAGCCATGTCAAATCTAAGGTAGTGTGGGGCATTTTTTCCACTGAAAGAAAAATTCACTTACTTTGACTTCTAACTAGTTTAAAGAATTTAATATAAAAGTAGTCTGAGACTTCAAAAAACTATTACACATGTTTAGACTGTGACAAAATAAAGATAAAAATATAGAAATAATTAAATTCAAGTTTGAACTTACAGACCATAAAAAAATTATATCAAATGTGATCCAATTTTAAAACACAAATCTGAAAACAGTAAAATACACTCAAATAGATTCTAGGAGTGTAGGGTTCCTGTTTGATAATGAACATCTATGTCTATAGTGTCATGTCATGGAATAAATATTGGCAAACTATACTAAAATCTAAGGCACATGTGAATATATTTGTTCTATGTGTCTTTTACTACTCCTAACCAACAGTTAAATAAGCTTTTGCTACTACCTGATCCATTCATTAAATAATTTTAACAAGTGAAATCAGTCTACTTGCTAACAAAAACTATACACATCTTCAGATGCCAATAAAATGTGGGCAAAAAAAACCCACTACAGTCATTCTGAAAATGCATACAGTAATATATTTCTCAACTGTGAAAGCTATTTTTTATTACAAGGGAACAACTCTATGTAACCTAATTATAAAGAAGATATATATAAACAAAATTGTCTTACTCGAGCAAAAAATTATTTATAAACCTCCAATAATAAATTAGCATTTGATTAAAAACTAGGTTCTTTAAAGTAGACAAATAGATTATGCAACACTGCAAAAAGTAAACTCTAATATAGACATTATTTTCTCTACACTACAATATTTTAAAATAGGCTAAGTAATTTCTCATCATATAGGCTAAATAATTTCTCATCATATAGTTTCCCCAAATGAGTTATTTAATACATGACAACCTAAAATATACTATACAATATACTGTTCTATAAAGTCTAAATTCATAATTCAATGCAAAAAATACTTTCATAATTTAGCCCCCCAAATTTAAAATATTTACCCAGGGAAGCAAGGTTGCTTATATTTTAAAGATGTAATCGGAGCAAATCCAAGTAATAAAAAGGCAGATATATAAATATGAGATTACACTAGCTACATAACAATGAATCATTTCATTAAAACTTATTAAAATAATCCCTAAAGTGATTTGTAATCTACATTATACATCCAGAAAAGTTATTCTCAAGTATACAGTACTGAAATTAAACCTTCTGAACAGGATTACTGTTTCAAAATGTAGACAATTTGAATAAATTGATTAGATTAGACAACTAAGTATACTTTCCCTAAATATACTCTTACAAGATAGAAACAAACAAACCCTTCATGAAATAATCAGTCATATTCATTCTAGTAGAATGAGCCTAAATGCATATATAAACATACATATATAAACAAACACCTTCTGAATTATGATATAACCTTATAAGAAAATACTTATAAGTAGACAATATAAATCCAAGTTCTATATCAATTTAGTTCATTTGAGAATTAGGTAGGTAGAAATAGCTGAGTAGAAGTTAAAAGGAGCTCAGAGGCGTTCTATGTTGAAGAATACCAGAAGCTTAGAAAATTCCACAGGTTTGTGATCAAATATGAACAAATTATTAAAAATAAAGTCTATAAGAAGAGAGAAACCTGTCCAAACAGGTAATAACCTAATTTTAAAAGTACATTAAACAAAGTGTCCATAATTATTAAGGTTTCTTAAATGTTACAAAGCTTTATTTTATCCTTAAAATTGATTTCACAGTGTACGATTGGTTTCCACCTGTTACAGGGAGTATGTCTTCTTTAATCCAGATGTTTCACCTCACATTTGATCAGGGTACGTCACTACACACACAAAATATCATTCAATGCATTCTATTCTCCCACTTTTTCCTAGGGATCTTCTTGCTCTATATGAATAACATGCTTCAGAACTATAAATGAATTTCAATGTTATAAGGAAAAAATGCACAACTAAGACTAAAAACAAAAGACCTAATTCTCTGCACACCCTTTCCAACCTAGTGAAAATAAACTATGTTCAAAGGAAAGGCATTTAATTTACTATTTGGAATATCCTTGATAAACACAATTTTCTATAATATCCCTGCACACTTGATATGACCTCACATATAAATGCAAAAAAGCTATTTCATTTTCATATACTGAGAGTGAAATTAATTTCCCATTGAAGCTCTTTACCTAGAATTATGACATTATTAATTCTGCAATCAAGCTCTTTCGAGTGCATTTATACAAGGAGTTTACAAAATTCCACATATATTTCATCATAATACACCTATCAGTATGAATGTAAATATGTTAGCAAACTTTCTAATGCATAAGGAAAGTTTAAAGACAAGGAATGTTAGCTACAAAAATATACTCAGAAAACAAACTTTCAAAAGATGTCATGCCTAACAGATCACATTACAACTTATATATTTGTAATGGCATCGAATATACATTTAACTTATGTTGTATATAAATGATGGCTTCTAATTCTAGCACCTATTGGGCATAATGGTCCATTTTCGAATACCGAACAGTTAGTTGGCTATGAAAAAGAAATCCTCCAAATATCCTGCTTACACTCATACCAGAAGTCTTTGGTATATTAAAGAATTCTTACTGTATTAGAACAGTGAAAGAGAAGCAGCTTTTCATTTTCCCCCGAGAAAATAAAATTAAGCAGTATTGGTTCCTTCAACACTGAATTAATATATTTTTTGATAATAAAGATAAAATACCACCCGTCCCTACCGATGGCAGAAGATGCATGGAAGTAAAAGCAGATCAATTAATGTTTGATCTAAAAGATACACTATTCAATTAAGGGATTTTCAAATTAGATGGAAAACTCATATAGTGAGTAAGAAAATGACATAAATAAAATGAACATGCACAATTGTGTCACTTGGGGAAAAAAAGCACACTGAAAAGTACAGAAATACAATCATACAACCTAGAAACTTGCCATATTCCAATAGATCACAATACCACAATCTATTAACATATTTTAAGCAAATACAATATGCTACACATTCTGAAGCACCATTTTACTTCTTACATAATATTATCTTTTCTTATCACATTTACTTTCAAAATCAGTTTTTAAAAAACTGTGAAGAGGCAGCACTTGTTCTCTTCACTCCAGAACCAACAAAGCAATGAAGCAGAAAGAGACACATAATGGTTTCAAAAGTAAATGGTCCATTCATTCTTTAAGATGCCTTCCTACCCCCTCTTCTGAATTCATTCTAGACTAATTGTCATTACAATGATGTCTGGAAACTTCAGAAGAACCCCATTTCTTGACACCAGCTGTCCAGGTTTCTATCTTTAAATTTTGAAGTTTTTTTCTTAATAAGTAAGAAGTATTGCCACATATTCATTAGATTTATCTCATAATAGGCCTAAACCACACACACTTCATTGATTACAGGAACAGGACATAATTAAAAAAAAAAAAACACTCTTACATTTTCCCACAAATATTCTAATACAGTCAGTACGTAAAATAAAACAAAGTCTACACGGAATTTGTTTTTTGGACAGCACACAACATATATAGCTCTTCCCTTTTCTTTCTCTGGAGATTTATCAAACAATCTCTTCATTGCACCTACCTGGGTAAAAATCTTTGGACTTAGACAGCTTGATGGTAGCTCCAGTTTCTTTTTGCAACTGCACAATTGTCTGTCCTCCCTTCCCAATTATAGATCCAGCAGCATAACTAGGTATGAGAACCTTTAGAAAATACTGGCCGTCTTCTGAAAAATCAAAGAAATATATTTTAGTTAACATACTATGTTTAAACCTTGTATCCCCCTCACTATCTCAAGAAAGAAAGAAAAACAGCAATTAAAGAACACTGGTTGTGCAGCTGCAGGAATTATGGGGTTAAAACATGTTTGAAAAACAGGATTAAGCAAAATTACACTGAAAATAAGTCTGTACAAATTTTTGTAGGATACAGACTTTCAAACTTGGAATCCAATCTAAGCATGCTGTATTATTTTGCAGAACTGTGGAAACTGATGACTAAATTCCAGTTGTTATTCCAAACATGGAAGTCTTCCAATCCCATCTGTGGTTACTATGTAAAACAAAATGAACTGACCCTTCAATGAAACTTCAAAGATCTGTACCAAGCAAACCTTCACTTAATGTATTGCAAAAAAAAAAAAAAAAAATTAAAAGTAGTGTAAACAGCCATGAGCCAAATATATTTAATAATAGCAAACACACAGAAGGACTACAATTAGGCATTGCCTATATCCTACTTAAAGTATGCAAAACAATCATTCTCCTACCAAATTACCCACCCAAACTGCGGTGGGTGTATTCCAAACCTTCAATAACTGCCAGGCAATATTCAAAGTGGTGTGGACTGGCAAATCTAACTAATCCTGGTGTACTTCTTCAGCACTTCTTAAGTCTATCAGGATCTTGTTTAAGCTCATTAATTAAAGGACCTGAAGAAGAATTTTTGCCAATACTAAAAGCTCAGGCATCATTTCTCTCCAAAGATGCTTCAAAGTGACCCAGCAGCCAAATATTTCTTCTCCCAAATAAGCACCGTTTTTTTCTTTTTCTTTTCTTTATTTTTTTTTAAATGGAGAGGGATATGAACCCAGAAAAGAAAGGAGGTTGTTTCAGAAAAAGCAAGGGAACTCCAGAAACTTTCATTTCCATCACACAAGAACGTGTCTTAAATAGGAAAACGCGCTGGGAAATTCAGCCTCCTCCTGCGAAAGAACGTTTCCCACCCCCCCTCTTTTTTTTTCTTCTTTTTTTTTTGCGGGCGTGCCACTCGCAAGACCCCCCATCCGTCTCTCGAATGCACACGCGGGATAAATTCACCTCTGCCTCGATGCATCGGGTGCATTGTTAAGATGACTCCTTGTGCCTATGAAGGAGCGAGCCCGGTCCCGTTATAACTCATCTTCCCAGGCCAGCGCCGGAGTGTTAACTAGAAAGTCCCCTTCGCAGACACCCCCACCTTCGCACGCACACCCCAAAGACAGACAAATCAATGAGCTGATCTGCCCGGACCGTGCAAAGTGCAAGTGCGCGGGGAGAGCTTGCACTCCTCCAGCAAGAGAGCGAACAACTTGTGGCCCAGAGGCAGGGATGGACAGAGAGGGGGTGGAGGAGCCTAGGAAGGAGGGAAAAAAGAAAAAGAAAGACAACTCCGGGGGGGGGGGGCGCCCCAATCGTTGGCTTCCCGCTCCCCGAGTGCCATTTATGTATTTATTTATTATTTACTTATGTATGTATTTTCGTGCATTTCTTGGAGCAGCTTTGCTCCGCTCCGAGCGAGCAAGCAAGCGCGCCAGTGTGGGATGGCCATCGCCACCACGCGCGGGGGGCGGCATCCCCGGACCCCCGAGCCAGCTTGGGTCGGAAGAGGGGGGACTTACAGGGTCCGTTGGGGGGCTCGGGGGGGACAGGAGAGGAGGTTTCGAGTGCGAAAAAGCGGTCGCCATTTTGATGAATGATAAAAAAAAAGAAGAAGAAAAAGCCCGAAAAGGGGAAAGGGGTCCGTGCAAGGCAAGGCGAGGCGAGGCAGGGCAGGTGCGGGCCGGGGGCGCGGGGCAGAGGCGCGCGGGGCGCAGCTCCGGCCGGGCGGGGAGCGCGATCCCGGCGGGCGGGCTGGAGGCTGGAGGGCTGAGGGAGGCAGAGGCAGAGGCAGAGGCAGGGGCGGACAGGCAGGCGGGCGGGCGGCGGGGACGGGGCGGCGGGAGGTGCAAGCGATACCCACCGCCCGTATTGGTCCTCTTGGTGCTGCCGGCTTCTGGGGGGGCTTCCAGCGGCCTTTTCCGCGAGTCCGGCGGGTCCAGGTCTAGGGGCACCCCCGTGTGGGTCCCGTTCTGCTGGATGGGAGCTGCCGCCATCATGTTTGCAGTTCCTGCCGCCGCTTTACGAGGGGGGAGAAGAAGGAGAAGCAGCTGCTGCTTCTTCTCTTCTTGCTCCCTTGGGTTGGGCTCTTTTTTTTTTTTTCCTTTATTTTCCTTTTATTTATTTTTTTATTTATTTAAAAAAAATTTTTTTGGCTGGTGGGTTCTCTTAAGAGGTTTTTGTTTGTCTCGGCTTCGCTTCGGATCAATAGAAAATCGCCTTTCTTGGGGCAGGAAATTGGGAAGGGAGAGAAGACAGGAGGAAAAAAAAAAAAAAAGCCAAGCCAAGCCAAAGCGACGTCGCTGGTTGGACCGAGCGGAGGAGAGGAGGAGAGGAGGAGAGGAGAGGAGAGGAGAGGAGAGCGGAGCAGAGGAGAGGCGAGGCGAGGAGAGCAGCGCGGAGAGGAGAGGAGAGGAGCGGAGCGCAGCAGAGGGAGGGGGCGGCAGGAAGGGCCGAGGAGGGAGCGAGCGGGCGGGCGGGCGGGCGAGCCGCGGCGGCAGCTGCAGTGGTGCAGTGTCAGGAAGGAGAGCGGGGACGGACGGAGGGGGTGTGCGGGAGCGAGAGGGAGAGTGAGAGACGGAGGGTGCGAGGAAGGAGAGAAGAAAGGAGCGGGGGGAAGAGTGCGGGGGGGAGGAGGGAGTGGGAGACGCGAGGCAGGCGGGGAGAAGCTCAGGAGGAGGAGGAGGGGAGAGTGAGGGAAGAAAGAGTGAATGAGCGGGAGGAGGAGGAGGAGGAGGGGAAGGAGGCGGCTGCGGAGAGGCGGAGGAGGAGGAGGAGGAGGAGGCAGGAGCCGGGGATGAGGAGCGCGGTGCTGCCCCGCGCTTTAGCGCTGCGCCGCCGGCTCCCGCTGCTGCTGCTGCTGCTGCTGCTGCTGGTGCTGCCGCGGCCGCCGAGGCGCTCCTGCCGCGGCCCGGGCTGCTGGCGGTGCTGGCGCTGCTTGGCCGGCGCTGCTGTGGCGGCTGCTGCTGCTGCTGCTGCCGCCCGGTCTCGCTCATTATTTCTCCCGCTCGTGGGGAGTGGGGGGGCGGCGGGCGGGGCGGGCGGTGGGGGCAACGGCTGCGCGGGGCGGGCGGGAGAGGGAGCGGGAGGGGGAGCGAGCCCGAGCGAGCGAGCGGGGTAAGTTCGGAGACTCCCACACACACACTTGGCGCTCGCTCCCCACCACGCCGCTGGCCTCGGCCCCGCAGGGGTGGGGGCGGGGATGCCCCGCTGAAGCGCCGTGAGGGGATGGACCGGGGGTGGGGGGTGCGAGGAGCCGGCGGAGAGCGTGTCCGCGCGTGCGTGCGTGTGTGTATATATGTGTGTGTGTGTGTGGAGGGGGAGCCGCGGGGGCGGGGTCGTGGGCTGAGGCGCTCGCGGTGGCCAGGGAGGGGTGAAAGGTTATGCGGGTTTCACGCCCCCCCCTCCCTCGGCCACACTGCACCGGCTTAAACGTACACGGCTCGCTGCGGAAACGAAGGGGTCCGCGCGAGCGCCGCGCTAGGAGGTGGAGGTGGAGGCGGGGCGGAGGAATGACTGACAAGCGCGCCGGCCAATCAGAGGGAGCTCTACGGAAGGCGCTTCCTCCGCGACCCAATCAGGAAGCCGGGCGAGGGAAAGGGCGGGAACGGGGCGGGGTGCGAACTCATTCCTGCTGGGACTGCTGGAGCGACAGTTTTGGCTGGAGCGCGAAGGGCGTTCGAGTGACCGCCGAGTGAGCGCGAGTGGGACACAGCGTCCAAGGAAAGGAGAAGGGGAGAAGGACCATCACTTTTGCACGAGCCGCATTCGGGTTCCTTTTTTTTCCCCCCTAGGGTTCGGCCCCACACCGGGACTTAGCATCCCATGCCCACTCCAGCCAGGCAAAGCTTTCCAAAGCGGGCGCTTTCATCCTGACAGGGTTTATTTAGTAGATCCTCAGATCCTGTTCCATTTTTAGGAAACTGGAGAGTCCGCTTGACACCTTAAGGTCTTCCCCAGGATGAATTTTGGCTGTGGGTTCTCCCCTTCCGGAAGCAAGTTCCTAAGGCAAACCAGAAAACAAACAAACAAACCAAGCTAGGGGTAAGCCAAAATAGAAGCAGGAACTGCCAACGTGAGGAGAAAAGGCAATGCCATCTGCATATCTTACGGTCCTGGGAAATCCAGGCTGTGTCACGAACCTGAACCTCGACAGGGTAGCAAAATAAAACCTGTAGTAAGGCTTGGAATAGACAAAGTCTGCAAGACTCAGTTTACAGAGGACTTAAAAGTCACTCCCGTTCAGTGTCTTTTTGCTCAAGGTCAGCTTTCAGATGAGTAGTTTAATGAAATCTGTATGGTAGGAAATAGGCTTAGGGGGGAAAGTGTGGCTTTGTGAGTCAGAAATGAGAGCTTCGAGCCTACGCATATTCTCAGTGTTTCTTGGGTTAATCCTTTAACATGTTGCTATTTGTCAGTGCTCAACCAAGGAGTCCACTTGAGCGATGCTCTTTGCACGCACTGTATCATGTGCTTGTTGATGTCCCTACTTCATGAGTCAGTTTAAGATATTAATAATTCACCCAAAGTCACACTGCTATCAACATTATCATGATTCAGATTTTGATCTTGCTGCTTCCCAAGCCCTTGCTCCTGACGATTGGACTAGCTCAGACCCTTTCATGTAAAACTGGCCTTGAAGCTCTCCCTCATTTCTAATAAAGTGAATATGGAGCAAAACGGTGAAAGTGATGTAAGATGATACATGTATATTCACTAGATTTCTGGAGCAAAAATGCTTGTTTTCTCTACTTTCCTCTTTAACCGGAAGGATGGTTTAAGTATTAAGCTGGCATAAGAAAGGACTTCACTGTAATTCTGTAGTATTCCAACGAAGGATACGTGAATTGCCGAGGCAATAACCCAAAGAAAGAATAAAATAAGTTTTATTCTCATTAGATAAGTGGAAAGGAAGACAAATAACCATATATATGGCTATTCTTTATTGGAAAGAGCAGGAAGCAAACACTGGAATTTCTGATGTCTTTTTTTGAAAAACAAGAGAAAATAGTATTTCATTTGGGAATAAAACTTCATGAAGAGCATGAAAAACAGTTTTGCCTCAAGTCAATAAAGAAGATAAGCTGAAAGAGTTGAAGGAAATGCAAAGCATGGGAGTGCAAATTAGTAAAGGTCTGGGAACAAAATGGAATTTTGATCTGTTTTCTGAAGGAAAAGAAGGCCATATATAGCCTTCATAATGAAAATAAGGGGAATTCATAAAATGAATTAGATGCCGAACTAAAACCAAAACAAAAGGAGATCTGACTGAGAAAAGGCAGGTTTTGGAGTATGTGGTAGTCAAGATAGATAAAGATATGCCAAATATTGTGCAATCAGTGTTTTGTGAAGTGTATAAACACATGTAAGAACTTTGAAAATTAGAAAAGAGCTGGAATTCAGTACTAAGTTGTTTTGAAACAGTAAAAAAGCCTGGATATAAAAAAAAAAAAGTCCTAAAACGAAGATAATTTGAAGCTAGATTAAAACGGGGCAAAATGTTCAGTCAGAGGTCACTTTGAATTGGCTCAGAATATAGAATTAGAAATCTGATGTTAACAAATTTAAAAAATAGTATATCTAAAATAGTCGAGAAAACTTCTGTCTTTGGGGCTGGAGAGATAGCATGGAGGTAAGGCGTTTTTGCATTGCATGCAGGACGGCAGTTCAAATCCCAGTATCCCATATGGTCCCCTGAGCCTGCCAGGAACAATTTCTGAGCATAGAGCCAGGAGTAACCTCTGAGTACTGCCGGGTGTGACCCAAAAACCAGAAAAGAAAAAGAAAAGAAAACTTCTGTCATTGTCATTGTCATTGTTTAACTTGTAAGTTAAAAGGAAATCAAATTTAAACTACTTTATAGACAAACTCAGACTGAATTATAGTATTGTAGTGTACTATATTTATTTGACCTTTTAATTATTTCCTTAACTAAATAGCATTTGAATACTCATCACCATTCCAGGGTACCCAATAGCAGAAGATAATATGATTAAGTTAGGTAATTTGCTTAGTTATATCCTAAATCTGCTACGCCAAATTAAAGTGTCCTAAGACTCGCCAGACTTCTAAGGACCAGTCTACTATAAGCTAACTTAGTTACTAAAAGTTAACAGACTATACTCTGATGAAGTCTTCATACCTAATGCATTATATATTGTTTTATTACATTGTAATTTTAATTTCTTGCCAAGTGTTCATTTTCCTTTCTGATGTTAATATCTAAATAGATATAAACCTTTACATGTTCTGCACTTTTATACCAGCTTATAGAATTAAATAATGAATAGCAACTCCATGTATTAATATTTAACTTGCTACATACTCATGCTACAATAAATCAAATGAAATTTCCCCCAAAATTTAAAATAGATGCATTTGACCTTTAATTCTTTGAAGAGAAATATTTTTAATCAATCAAATGTTTGACACTGAAAATTTAAATATTTTCTAGCATCTTAAGACAGGATGAAACTAGTGTACTTTTCTTTTCTTTTCTTTTCTTTTTTTTTTGGTGGTTTTTTTTTTTTTGGGTCACACCCAGCAGTGCTCAGGGGTTACTCCTGGCTCCATGCTCAGAAATTGCTCCTGGCAGGCATGGGACACCGGGATTCGAACCAATGACCTTCTGCATGAAAGGCAAACACCTTAACCCCATGCTATCTTTTCAACCCCAGAACTAGTGTACTTTTCATCGCTAATTAGTTGATCAGTTATGAACACAAGGGGCCAGAGAGGTAGCATGGAGGTAGGGTGTTTGCTTTGCATGCAGAAGGACAGTGATTCGAATCCCAGCATCCCATATGGTCCCCCGAGCCTGCCAGGAGCGATTTCTGAGTGTAGAGCCACAAAAATGCTAGAAAATATTAACCTGAAGAGTAAACCATCTAATATTTCTTGGATTTCAGTAGGGAAGCTTCTCTTCCTTCATAAATTATAGAGTAACCTGGTCATTAAAAAAATATTTTCAGTAATAAGAATTATCTTTCCTTTCAGTGCAAGCACAGAAGCCAATATCCACAAATATTTTTCTAAGTCTATTTTTGTCTCTATGATCCTTTCTGTCTTTGATTCATCAGTCCAATTACTAAAACTGTAAATACACCTCCTCCTTGCTACACTGAAAATTGTGTCTTCAACCTGTTCTTTGGGAAAACACATTATGGGTTTGTGTTCTACTCTAAATCCATTCTTGAATCCTTGAGTTTAAGATTTAACTGTACTTAGTTTTATTTTGGAAACGATTTCTGGAATCACAGTAAGTACATGGGGAAGTGAGAGAAAGGAAGAAAGACAATGAAGGGTAAATTACAAAATAAATTATCACTCTGATAAAGAGTTTAATCTCAAATGGGGTTTCTTGGAAACCCACTTAAAATAGTAACCTCAAAATTAACCCTATTGAAGTGTCAGAAAATTAAAATATATGCACCAACTCTCTTCAAGCTTTGCTTGAGGCATGTTCCTAGGCAAGATCCTCAAACTTTTTAAACGGGGCCAGTTTACTGTCCCCTCAGACAGTGTTGGAAGGTTACATCATAGTTAAAAAAAAAAAAGAAATATATGAACAAATTATATGTGCATACCTTATTTTGAAGTAAAAAAATAAAACAGGTACAAATACAATATTTAATATGAAGAACAAGTAAAACAGCACACATTCCACAAATGTGCACTCTGGGTTTGGGATGATGCAGCTGCTAAGAAGGACAGGCAGTGGTGAGAAAAACACCCGATGGGTATCCTCAGTGGGCCACATGTAGCCTGTGGAACATAGTAAGAAGACTGCTGTACCTAGGGTATGTTAATTCAGTAATTGCTGACCAGTCTTCCAACTTTCAGCTCTGAATCTTTTCCTGAGAACTTCCTGAGGCTAGAGTATATTCTGCCATTAACCAGGTTGGAAATGCTGAGGAATTAGCACCAAACATGGAGAATCAGACCAGTGTGCTTAAAAATAATGCAAGGAGATATTGGTAGACATTCCTTTGTCCACCAAATATCAGCGTAAGTTTAGGAAAAAGAATAATGAGAAACCTATTTGTGACCACAAAACATTGTCGGCAACATCAAATAAATACAAAAGAAAACACAAAAATCCAAAGTTTTAAGTAATTTAAAAATTCCTAAAGTGTATGTAACAAATATAAGAAACGAGTTTTTTTTCATTTACTGTCTTTAAAAACATACATTTTTTATAATATAAGATATATTTCTCAGATTCATTTTCTTAGAAAATTATTTATTAAACTTTCTTCTCAAAAATTCAAGCAACTTTATTCTTATGTATTTGGTTTAAATTCATTTGGGCAGAAACACATATGTAAAAACCTATGAAAGATACTAATTCATGTATAAAGAAATATCCTCATAACAATATTTCTCCAAATCAACAACCTAAATATTCTAGAAACAAATTTATAATCCTAATAGAAAAAGAGGTATGTGAACAAAATCCTCAATTCTTAGAACTGGATATATTTTCATGAATTCTAATAGTTCAAAAAGTTTACTAGCAATTTTTTAAATGACATGTAAGACATGTAAGACATCTAAACTAAAAACGGTTTACACAGAACAATTAGAAGAGCCTTTTGAAAATTAGTATACTGATACCAGTAAGGGAAAGTTATGAAAAGGGGGAAATTGAAAAATAATATATTAAGGCACCAATTCTTACAAAGTTATTCATATTTGAGATTTATCTTACAGTCTCCCAACATTAATTCCACCATCAGTGTCAACTCATTTCCATCACTGTCCCTTCACCCCGCAGCCTGTCTCTCTGACAGGCTGTTTTAAGTTTGGTTTCTGTAGTCTAGATCTCACACGTTCAATATTGTTGGTTCTATTGTTTAAATTTATAGAAATACTACATCTCGACACTATTATAGAAGAAAGTTTTAATTAATTAATAGTATGTTAACTTTGAAGATATAATTTAGGCACACTAAAATAATATCCAAAGATAAACAACCTTAGTTATAAGTGATACATTTATTTCTTGTTTTGCATTTTTATAAACAATTTATTAAAATCTGTAATAAGAGTATTTTGAGGGTACCAAATATAAAAAGCAACAGATGGCTTAAGAGAAAGTACAGCAGGTAAGACGTTTTTCTTATGGATAGTCTATATGCCTTTGATCCTCAGCAACATTTTTGAACCCTTGGTTCCCATCAGGAGTGATCCCTGAGTTCAGAGTTAGGAGTAAGCACCAAGCACAACCTGTTTAATCTTGTGCCCTATATAAGTAACTTCACTCTTGGAGTTCTGGAGCCCAAAGCAGCATTACCTAGCACTACCAGGAACTGCATTAGAAGTTTGGGTAATACCTATCACCTCAGGATCCATAGCAGACTTCATTCTCAAGCACTAACATCAAATCCCCTGCACAGTTAGCTGGGAATTGCTAGAAATCACCCCTGGACCACTTGAGTATACCACTCAAGAGACCCTGCCCCTTACCCCCAAATTTGCATTTATATGCATGTGTTTTTAAATATGTGTATAGAGACAAAGAGGGTATTTGTATGTGGGAGAGAGGGGGAAAGATAAGAAGATAATGGGCATAGCAGTGCTATCTAATGTCTGCAATAGAAAAGAAAACTTAATAAAAGCATTTAATAGTGTGCCTTTAATTACTTTGTGGTCCTTATATTTTTTTAAAGTATCATGAAGAATCACAGATACTGTATAACCCCCTTTACATGTATCAATCCCTGATCAATTGTTTAACAGCCTCAAGATAATTTTGAAGTAATTAAAATTATATTATTTTTATCTAAACATATCACCTCTGAAATAATAATATCATGACTAGTGATGTGGCTCAGTGGTAAAGTACATGTTATACATAATGAGGCCCTGAGTTAGATCCCTAGAAGCCCTGTTGCAGTCCATTTTTAGCACCACAAAGTGGGGCATGGATGGACATCAGGCATTGAGTGTCGCTTACACAAGATATATATAAATATTAAGTATTACAATGAAAATAGTTTCCAAAATCAATACTGTCAAATAACTTGTTCTTTTAAATATTGCTTTTGGGGGCCGGCGAGGTGGCGCTAGAGGTAAGGTGTCTGCCTTGCAAGCGCTAGCCAAGGAAGAACCGTGGTTTGATCCCCCGGCGTCCCATATGGTCCCCCCAAGCCAGAGGCAATTTCTGAGGGCTTAGCCAGGAGTAACCCCTGAGCAAAAACGGGTGTGGCCCGAAAAACCAAAATAAATAAATAAATAAATATTGCTTTTGTTTTGTTCAAATAATATTATCTAATTAAATATTTTACTTCTGTTCACATTTCTCTGAAATTTCTTTGAGTAAGTTATATGTCTACCAAAGAAGCAGATTGGAAATATATATTATATGTTTATACATACATATAATGTAATTATTTCATATGGAAATATAGTGGCAATATTAAAGGAATTGGTTCATACATTTTGAGCTCTACCTAATAAGCTCAGAATCCACAGATGAGCAGTCAGGAAGCAAAAGTTCAGAA
Source organism: Suncus etruscus (assembly GCF_024139225.1). Lineage (NCBI taxonomy): Eukaryota > Metazoa > Chordata > Mammalia > Eulipotyphla > Soricidae > Suncus > Suncus etruscus. The sequence goes on along the minus strand of NC_064849.1, from coordinate 62,129,304 downwards.
AGAATGGAGCAAGTACAGTTCTAACTATGCCTGGAGTCTTGAATTATTGGAAGAACTTAATGGTTTCAATAACTCCCTTTTGATTGACAGAAAATGATAATTTCATTATCAGGGACTTAACTCAAGATGCTTTACATGCAAGGCCTATATTTCAAGCTCCAGCAACAGATGGTCCTCTGAATATCTCTGGACGTGACCTCGAACCTGCAAGTACCCACAAGTACTGGTAGAGATGGCCAAAACCAAAAGTACAGAATCTTTTATTTCTCTTTTTTTAGTTTATTAAGTGCTAAGTTCATTACAGGTTGTAATGAATACATTAAGTGGTAATGTTGTATAATAAAAATAAGTAAAAATATTCATATCAAAATTAATGCTAATGATTAAATTTTCATGTCTATAAGTAGTCATATTGTCATAGGTATGTTACTTCTTCTCTTCCATTACTTTTTTCTTTCTTCCATTCATGTTTCTATATTCCATTTGCCCCCAAGTAACCTCAGCTGATTGTAGTTCTTTACTGAGTTCATCCAAACCTTAATTCTGAAAGGTCTAGAAAATTGAAAAAAATCTACCTGCATGTGAGAGTACTAAGTAATGCCCTAGAGAAACTCTAAGATTTCCAGACATAATACTCTTTATCTTCTCTATAATGGTACTCAATTTTTCTTGATAGCCAAGGTCTACTTTCCTACTGATTCAGAGGCATAAGGACCCAAACTTTCAAATGGCAGCCTCAATTTTCATCTATGTGAAGTAAGCCCTGATGATCATAATTTAACTTAAAGCTAATTTACCCCAGAACTAAGGAAACCCTCCATTTCCCATGTACTCTAGCTGATGTAAAATAGATTATAAATTGCTCATTCCATATATAAGGAATAATAACTTCCCAGTTTGGTGTGGGTACCAGTTACTACTACTACTAATCCTTAGGTTATTTCCTGCAATGAATGTTCTGATTAGTACTTAGCCAAAATTTTAAATCTCCAAAATTATATTTCAAGTAATTTTATTTTATTTCAGCATTTCACTACAAGTTTGAGTCACCACGTTTGGTGGTTCCTCAAATTACTAAAGATGGTTTTGCAATTCTACTCCTAGTTATGTGCATGCTCCAAACTTTACATAAATGTTAATAGCATTATTCACAATTTAAAAAATGAAAACAACGTAAATCTCCACTGGTAAAGGGATAAACAAATTTTAATAGAGTTGTGCAATCATCAAGCATAAGAAATGAAATTTTCTTCATAACTTATTTCAAAATGAAAAAGAAAAATAACAAGCTATAAAATGTATGGAGTAAGTAATGTTATTAATCATAAAATTATAAAATGCTTGTTCTTCTATTTCTATTTACATTGTAATATTAGTTTTCTTCTAATGAAAGAATTATGGTTGATTTGGAAACAAAAGTTTCTAAACAAAAGTTTAGTAGTAGTAACTACTACTAGTAGTAGCTGGTAACATCTTAAACAAATATTTATAAATTGGCCTAGTTAATATTTATTTATGGATTAGCAAATTTACTCCTCCTTTTCTTCAAATATACCAAGGTAACATGTTCAAAATATTGTTAATTGGGATATATACACAGCTAGATAATACATTTTTCATGTTTGGATTATTTGGGGGGCACACCCGGTGACACTCAGTGGTTACTACTGGCTATGCACTCAGAAGACTCTCCTGGCTTGGAGGACCATATGGGACTCCAGGGGAATCCAACTGCGGTTAGTCCTAGGTCAGCCGTGTACAAGGCAAATGCCCTATCACTGTGCCACCACATATGTTATTAATAGGTTAACTAGATTCAAGAAGATATTTCCACGTTATGAATAAATTTTGCAGTTTTATTTCAAAATTTATTTCTAACACTCTATCCCTAATCTTCAGACCAACACATGCTCCCAAGTATTCCCAAAGATTGCAACAACTATTTTATTATTACTTTTACAACTCTACCTCTTATCCATGACATGATTTGATTGTCTTTTACCTTTTAAGCTGCCCTTGTTTGAAACATTTTTACTAACAGGTTGTGAAGGTATTTAAGTGAACCAATTTCTGTGTTAGGAGTTCTGTATATATATATATATATATATATATATATATATATATATATATATATATATATATATATATATATATATATATAATACAATAAAGAAAAGAGATTTTTCCTTGAAAAACTGACTATATCTTTATACCAAACTCTAACATTTTGTCTTGAGAAAGAACTTCACAGGTTTCTCTATAAAGTCCCCAGTAGAACAACTATGGTACAGGGCCGGAGAGATAGCATGGAGGTAGGGTGTTTGCCTTGCATGCAAAAGGACGGTGGTTAGAATCCTGACTTCCCAAATGGTCCTCAGAGCCTGTCAGGGGCGATTTCTGAGTGTAGATCCAGGAGTAACCCCTGAGCACTGCCGGATGTGACATCCTCCCCCCTCCAAAAAAAAAAAAATCAAACATACTAACCAAAAGGAACAACTATGGTAGTAGGTAATTGGAGTAAAAACTCTTTGGGGGAATTTTTGATATGAGAGAAATACTGATTTTGGTCCTAAAAATTCAAAAGGATCCAAGAGAAGAAAATATCAGCTCTGCCCAATTGAGGAATACTGAATGAATGCTTTGAAGGAGCAAATACAACAACACAATCAAGATGGTAGTTCTATAGGTCTTTGTAGAGAAAGGAGTCTACATTCAGAGTATACTATCTTCCTGCCAGGATTGATGGTGACTTGCTGTCCAAGATATAGCATCAGATTCATTGCAAAGATAACATCATGAACAAAAGGAGATAGTAATTTAATTTCTGAACAGGTGCCAATTAGTCTTTTCCCAGAAACTGGGGTACTGCCAAGAAAGAAAATAGTGCCTTCTATTAAATGCAACAGTTACAAAATTTTACAGCCTCTAGAGAATTGAGGTTTGAAATATGATTCTTGTTTGTCTTCAAACAAATAAAGAATGCTAGTTAGTATGTAGAGCATACTCATATTAGTTGGTCGCATTAGTACTCAGCCCTGGTCTCTCAAACAATCCTGTGTTACCCAAAGAAATTCCATCATTCCCTGCTGTAAAATCTCGAGTCTTGTCAACTTTATTGACAGTCAGGAGAAGTGTTACCATCTTCTTAAACTACTAAACAATGTCTAAAATATTTTTTATTGATTTATCTTTTTAATTTATCTTTTAAATTACTTTCTTTATGCCAATAAGAAATCTCTGGCCTGAAAGATAGCATGGAGATAGAGCATTTGCTTTGCATGCATAAGGTCAGTGGTTCGAATCCCAGCATCCCATATGGTCCCCCGAGCCTGCCAGGAGCGATTTCTGAGCATAGAGCCAGGAATAACCCCTGAGCGCTGCTGGGTGTGAATTTAAAAACCAAAAAATAAAATAAAACAACAACACTGAAACAGAAAGAAAGTTAAGATATGTTCTTACAAAACTGCAAAAATTATATGCTGAAACAGAGAAAGAGAACTATAGGGGCCGATGAACTGGCGCTAGAGGTAAGGTGTCTGCCTTGCAAGATCTAGCCAAGGAAGGACCACAGTTCAATCCCCGGCGTCCCCTATGGTCCCCCTAAGTCAGGGGCAATTTCTGAGGGCTTAGCCAGGAGTAACCCCTGAGCATCAAACGGGTGTAGTCTGAAAAATCAAAACCAAAACCAAAATAAAAACAAAAACGAAAAAACAAATACAAAAAAACAAACAAACAAAAAAGAAATCTCTTTATTCTTAGCCTATTTGCAAAGCAGAGATCAATGACAGAGGCCAACTAATTTCTGTTGCTATTCATAAATTCAGCTTTGACCTCTGCCACAATTTGGAATTGTCCCCCACATGCCCCGAATGGTACTTAGTCAGAATTCTCTCATTCTGAGTTGATAATTTGTAAACTGTTCTAAATATGTAGTGAATGTTAAGAAATAAAAATAAAGTTACTTAGGAGTCGGGGAGATAGTATGGAGGTAAGGCATTTGCCTTTTGTGCAGAAGGTCATTGGTTCAAATCCCGGCATCCCAAATGGTCCCCCGAGCCTGTCAGGAGTGATTTCTGAGCGTGGAGTCAGGAGTTACCCCTGAGCACAGCTGGATGTGACCCAAAAACCAAAATAAAATAAAATAAAGTTAGTTAGCTTTATCTTTTTTGATGTTCCTTTGTTTTTTGGGGGGCCACACCCGTTTGACACTCAGGGTTACTCCTGGCTATGCGATCAGAAATCACCCCAGGCTTGGAGGGGCCTTATGGGACGCTGGGGGATCGAACAGCAGTCCATCCTAGGTTAGCGTTTGCAAGGCAGATGCCTTACCTCTGGTGCCACCTCTCCAGCCCCAATCTTTTAGTAAAATGTATTCAACATGCATATTGCTCCCTAAATGAGGAATGATTGAAAGATGCTGTATAGATACTTCTGTATTTCAGCTATATGTGTTATATTTTAACTTAGTACATATGCAACCCTTTCTCACATATTTTTGTATTGATTTAGCATTTTCTTTTTCTCCCCTCTTTTTTTTCTTTTTTTTTCTTTATTTAAACATCTTGATTACATATATGGTTATGATTAGGTTTCAGTCACGTTAAGAACACCCCCTTCACCAGTGCAACATTCCCACCACCAATGTCCCAAATCTCCTCCATCCCACCCCACCCACACCTGTATTCCAGACAGGCTTTTCATGATTTAGCATTTTCATGTCGTCAGTTCAGAATATTAATTTTTACTTCTTTGATTTTTTTGGATCCCCAATTCTGCTCTTGATTATCTTGGTGATACTAGATAGTATTACTTTACTTTTCTTACCTGTCTATAACATAAAAGTTTATTTTATAAAATTGTTTTTAAGAATTCAAATATTTTTTTTCTTTTTGTAAGAGAATTTACAAAGACATTAAAATCTGCGTCAGCATTAAGATAATGTCTCCTTTCATTTTTAAGGTATTAGCTTAGAAGTTTAGTTTAGAAATTTAAAGTTTAAACTTTAAATTTAGAAAGTTAAATTTTCTAAGGAGTTAAAGTTAAATGTGTTTTTAATATTCATTAATAGATTTTAAATATATTAGTGGTAATCAAAAATGTAAAATAGATATTTCAAATATAATATTCATGCCTAAATAGCTTTACATATAAATTATGAACATGAATTCTTTACAAAGTTCTAGATAATAGAGGTATTATTTCATAATACAGATATATATGTCTCATAATTAAAACTAAATGAAGTTATCTTAAATAATTGAGTTTGATTTATATAACTGTGAAGTTGCAGACTGATTAACCTGCGTTATTTTGACAGAAATGTGATTCCATTTGTGGGATGACTTATACAGATAGATTTTATGCATACAACAAATATGTTTTTAGTGACCTTTCGAAAAGTAGTATAACCTGGTACCTCTAATTCCTTCAAGACATGAACTGAGGTCTTCTTCCCTGATTCCCATCACTTACATTCAGAGGAGTCTTTGCTCATTTTGTTACATGCCTGGAATTTTAGCCAATGTATTTTTGTTTGCTTTCCTATTTCTTTTATTTTTGTTGGTTTAAGTGTGCCCTGAGATTATTTAAGAATAAAGCAATGAATGAATTGGAAGTTAAAATTAAAAGCACCTTAGAACTTTGCCTAACCTCAAACTCCCTGTTCCACTACCATTTTTGCTCCCAAAAAAGTGTCTTACTGATTAAAAAAAAAAAAAAAAAACGTATTCCCCAACACCTGGATACAAATCTCAGGGTTCTGTTTTCTTAGCTCTCCCTTTTCTTCATAGTCCATTCATGAAAAGGGAAAGAATCCCACTTTAAAAGCATGGGAAAATCCAGGAAAAGGAAATTATAATACAATGCAATGAAGTGAGGTGTTCATAGTTTGAGGTTTCAAATAATGGGAAAAGATATTGGTGCCCTAGGAATTAGACCTAGCAACCTGGTAGTACTCTACTTGCAAATAGTCACTTCTTGTTTGTCTTTCTGGCAAGTTGCAGAAACACACCTGCACCAGGTACTTTTCAGGTTCAAGCTACTGATTAGCCTATAGTTCACTCTCATCTCTTAGGATTATTAATAGAACATATAAATGTTTTTATTTTTTTTGGTTAGGAGCAAAAGATTTGGCCTTCTTGTGACCCAAATTTATCATGGTTCTTAAAGTCTTCTAAGTGATTAAGTGTCAACTTTTGAGTGACACAATGTCTAAAATAAAGACAGACATCAAGTTGTAGACTCTTTATAAAGAAAGCATATATAACCATTGACTGTCTTAATCTTTAAAAAATGTGAATTCTATTAAATGGACATAATTATTAAAATTTCCACCAGCACATAATAGTTATTGTGCTTCAATTATTGTAACTTGACCTAAAAAAGCTGCATACTCATCTAAACACTTAAAATGAAATTTAGTTTAGATTCACATATTAAATATGGGTGGTGGTTTTCAATATTCTTTCCTCAATACAACTAAACATCTCTTTTACAAAGTAAAAATAAAGAACCTTTTTAATATGTGAGAAAAAACTATGCTATATAAATATAACTATAGTATCATTTTCAAATTAATTATGGAGAAAATGAAACCACTTTATGAAATAAAGATTTTAAGTTAGGGTTTGTAAATTACCACTTTAGGATCTGATTTACTCACTATTTTTGATGTCCAGAAAATCCTGACTTATAAAAACAAGTTATAATTGGCATTGTTTAAAAATACATGTTTTCTGAAATTTTATAAAGACATTTATAATGCAAAATGTATAATTTTATAGATAGTATTGTTTGTAAATTTTTAATTCATAAAGCTCAAAAGAAAAGCTTATTAAAGGAATGCCAATAAAATTAATGTGGCAACACGATGTATGTATTACTGGTTTCCAATGTAGTAAATTTCGCTTAATGTGTAACTTAACATGACTGTGGAATGATAAAAAAAATATATTTAAAACTCAAAGTTCAAATAGTTGAGAATTCCCCAATTTCTTCTGCAAAAAGTAAGAGGAGCATAGTTTGCAAAATATTATTCAATAATCAATTAGGCTAAGATCAAAGTATTTAGAGGATTAGCAAACATTTTACTTATAATCACCCACCCTCTGCACCTTAATTCTAAAAGACAAATCTGGAACTCATTGAATCAAGAAATGATCTTGATGCCTCAGCTATAACTGTGACCTTTTCCTCTGGTAAACTTAGATGACTGGTAGAAAGGAAATGATTTTTTGTGTTACAGAAATTTATGTAGGATGAGGGAATAAAGATAGAGACCCTAAAGATAATAATTCACACATCCCAGAGTTGTGTAATCCAAAAGTTGCAAATTATGTTTTGTTTGATATTGTAACATATGTTTCCCAGACTCCTGCACAGAAATATGGTTATTTGGATTTTATTGTTTGTTCTGTTTTCTTTTGTTCTGAGAATTTGGTAGAGATGCTGTAGATAAGATAAGACATTTTAAGATACATCCAACGGGATTTGCAAATATGTAAAGTCACTTCACTTTGGTCACTGCAAAGCTGTTTTCTTTCAGTTTCCTTCTTATAAAAGTAACATCAAAAAGTAATTTTGGGAGGCGGGAGAGATAGCACAGCAGCGTTTGCCTTGCAAGCAGCCGATCCAGGACCTAAGGTGGTTGGTTCGAATCCCCGTGTTCCATATGGGTCCCCCGTGCCCGCCAGGAGCAACTTCTGAGCATAGAGCCAGGAGTAACCCCTGAGTGCAGCTGGGTGTGACCCCCCCCAAACAAATGGTATTTTTGGCCTCATCAGTAGATTTTGTTTAAGAAAGTTTAAAGTCCTACATAGAAAATAAGCGCTGTAAAATGAGGTACTATCTTTCCAGCCCCATATTTCCTATGTAGGATTCTGGCCCAGTTCTGATCTGCTGTATCACATAAGTTCTCTGAGTCCCACCAGAAGTAATCCAAAGTGCAAGGTCAAGATTAACACCTGAGCACTACTGGGTATGGCCTAAAAATAAAAAATTTTAAAAAAAGAAGGAAAAAAAATACTTTAGATTCATTTGTTAAACAGAAGAAACAGTAGGTACCTAGTGGAGTCTTTATAATGAATCCAACCAAGACTTGATGTCCAATTTAAGTGAAAATTCAGTTTCTTACAAAAGAACTTTAAAGCTATTACTCTAGAAGTTCTGATCAAAATTGTAATGATCTGCAAGAGACCTTTGCCTTCTCAGGGAAGGTGGTTTGGCTTGCAATAAATAATCTTTCTTTACTTTGCCAGTAACCTAGTCCAGCTCTTTTTCTTTTTAATCACAAAAACCTATTTTGTACAATCTCCTCATAGGGCCTATCTATTTGCTGAATGGTACACTGTCCATTCATGATCTTTGAATAAGCTAGCTTGATGTTCGATTTATTTGGATGAATTTTTAAAAAACAATTTGCCTTGTTGGATTATGAAATCCAAGTAAATAGGGCTTTATATCTGGCCAGGTCATCATTGCATTTTATTTTCAGCACATTACATGGTCAGAATATGTGTCTGATAAATATTTTTAAAATGAATCACTGCTACAATTTAATTACCTATTGATTTCATCCCTGGTAGGTGAGAACTCAGAGGTTTGGGAGTATATATCCACTGTAATGAAGACAGATGCAAACTGCTCCAGAGGAGTCAAATTTGTAAGGTTTATGCTACATTTAAACCAACTACAATATGATGTGTAACCTTATCTTACTATTTTTAGTTCCGTGCTGCTTAATATCTTAATGCTAAATCTACACAAGCCTCCACATTTGCTGAACTGATGATAGATTTAGTATTGCATACAACTGCTGTAGGCCATATAAAATGAAAAAAATATGGTCACACAGATGGTACTATCCTGTAATAAAATCGGTGAAAACTCAAAATATTTTTAACTAGTGCATTTGGTATACAATTTGTTTATTTTTAATGCATAGTAAGGAATATCTTCATCACAGGTGAAATATATAAAACATCAAGCGAATTAGCTATGCTAACTTTATATACTTTACAGATATTTCAAATAAGTAAGCATGTATTAGTATTACTGGTAATTAGGTGTATCATTGCTTAAAAAAAGAGAACATTAAGACAAAGCTTATCAGTATGTGCACAAGAATAAGTTTCTCAAATACAATAAATATCTATCAGAACTTCATAATATAAAGATTCATCCCTGATAATTTCCCCAAATATACCATTTAATCTATGAAGGAATGTGTTGATTTAATTTTGTATATGGAAGGATTGAACAAAATGACCACTTATCTCTTATGCTCTTATCTTTTTTGCTGGTTTTTTTTTTTGGAGTCTTCTCCATCTTATTTATTTATATTTATTATACTGCTAAAACATTATCATAGGCTTCAAATGTATTTCAAAAGAAACATGCTAACAGCAAACCAAAAATTAATCATAGGTCTCCCTTTCACAATAGGGATTATTTTGGGTGGTCACACCAGCGGCACAGGGGGTACTCCTGGCTCTGTGGTCAGAAATCACTCCTGGAAAGTTGGGGGATCATATGGGGTGTCGGGATTTGAACCCTGCTATCTCTCCAGCCTCTCATAATTGGGGTCTTAAGCAGTTAATCAGAAATTGTCTGATCTATACTAATTAGATAATCTTTCTGATAGTCTCTGCCATCTGCAAAAGCAGAAATTTTGTTTTGTTTTGTTTTTGTTTTTTGGCCCACACCTGGGGTGCTCAATGGTTACTCCTGGCTCTGTATTAAGAAGACCATATGGGATACCAGGAATTGACCCTAGTCGACCACTTGCAAGGCTAAAGCCCTTGTGCTATAGCTCTGGCCCATCTTCTTTTCTTCATCTTTTTCTTCTTCCTCTTCCTTTTTCTTTCTTTTCTAGCCTCAAACTAATTCCATGCTAGGAATACTTACTCCCCTAAACCCATGTGATGCAGACATAATGTCTCCTAATATTGTCAGACAGTTTTTAGGTTAAAAAATTCTCTTGGTAAAATCTGCCATTTACTACTATGGATATTGAAGTAAATATGGAACCCTGCATACAGGATATACAGGTATACCCTATACAAAATAAAAAAACATTTCTTTTGGATTGATTTAAGTCCTATAAATGAAAAAACAGCACTTTAAAGCACTTAGATAAAATGGGGGGATATCTTTTTTTGTTTAGATAGGAATTCCTAAATATAAAAATATAAAAATCAAAAGATCAATAATTTTTATTAAGATATATATACAGCAAATATATAAGGGAAGAAAAACACATACCACAAAATTTTGTTTGCTTATAGTTTTTTGTTTGTTTTGTTTTATTTTGGGTTCACATCCAATTGTATTCAGGCTTACTCCTGAATGATCCAGAGATCATTCCTGGTGATATTCAGGGTACTGCAACGGATGCTGGGAATTGAATTCAGGCTGGTCATGTGCAAAGCCAAAACCTGCTATATTATGTCACTTTGGCCCAGAAATCACAAGGTTTAAAAAAATTATTGCAAAATAAACCAAATGAATATGAGAATATCACTTCATTGACTATTTAAAAAATTTGAGTTATACAAGAGATTAAAGAACAAAATAATGAGTAATTTCTCAAAGAGTAATTGTAGGTAGAAAACCTTATATAATTATTAAAGTATGCTCAATATTAGTATTAACTAGAAAGATACAAATTAAAACCACATTAAATATATCATATTCTTTTTTGGGCAAATGAACATGTGTTTACTGGGGATTGTATACTTTGGTTGTGGTGTTCAGTGGGAATCACACACCTGTGATTTTTCACCTGTTGTGAATAAAAAAAAATAGAATATTCTGCTGCAGTGTGTTGAGATTCTAAAGAGCAGAGCTTTAGGAATATTGGCTTAGCATTATGTGGGCATCAATAGGAATAAATCAAACTTTGGATTTCATATTTGCAAGACAGATCTTTTTGCCTTTGTGCCATCCTTGGTACCCAATAAAATTATTCTAAAGTCTTCACTATTAGTTATGTCAAACAACGGCCAATATAATAAGTTGGATTTTATTTTGGTAAGTAGTCTATGAAACTCTTTAAGAAAACACTAAATAGGGGGCTGGGCATGGTGGCGTGAGAGGTAAGGTGTCTGCCTTGCCAGCCTAGAATGGACCACGGTTCGATCCCCAGCATCCCATATGGTCCCCCCAAGCCAGGGGCAATTTCTGAGTGCATAGCCAGGAGTAAACCCCTGAGCGTTACCGGGTGTGGCCCAAAAACCAAAAAACCAAAAAAAAAGAAAGAAAGAAAACACTAAATATTTTCTAATGATGTAGGTCGAGATGAATTGGATGATATCCTAATATCCTGCTTTGATTTTGTGAGATGTTAGTTACTTATTAAGTTTGATTTTCTTTTATATTAAGTGAAGAACAGTGATAATACCAGTTCATATAGAGCTTAATGTTTACAAAACATAATATCATCATGTCCAGTTTTAAAATATGAAATTACCTTGAAAATAAGCTATAAAAATAAATAGTAGCTTCAGAATAATAGATATTCTTGAATGAGTAATGGGAATTTTTTTTTTTTTGGTTTTTGGGCCACACCCGTTTGACGCTCAGGGGTTACTCCTGGCTATGTGCTCAGAAATCGCCCCTGGCTTGGGGGGACCATATGGGACGCCGGGGGATCGAACCGCGGTCCGTTCCTTGGCTAGCGCTTGTAAGGCAGACACCTTACCTCTAGCGCCACCTTCCTGGCCCCGAGTAATGGGAATTTTAACAATGTAGATGATCCTTATTTGGTAATGTGATGATATGAAATATTTACTTAATATAAGGAATTTTTTAAATGACAACATATAAATAGGAGATAAAAAATAAAGAGAAATAAAGAACTGGAAAAAGGAGAGTTCATTAGCAGTTAATTGTGACTATTATTGTATCACCAATAAAGTTGTTAATACAATAGAAGAAGCTTTAGTATGCTCTTTTTTTTTAAGATAGTAAATGCACTAGAAAAAGTGTGTGTGTGTGTGTGTGTGAGAGAGAGAGAGAGAGAGAGAGAGAGAGAGAGAGAGAGAGAGAGAGAGAGAGAGAGAGAGAGACCTCACCCCTGAAGTATTTTGGCATAGGTTCAACTCCAGGTTGTTTAACCCCTTAGACATTCTCTGTGGTCCCAGTAACAGTTCTTCACTATCACATTTGTTGCTGTCGGGTTTCTGTAGTTGTAGATTCTGGTTTCTGTACAGGTCCTATGTTAAAGGTTTCTTGTTTCTGGTTTTGACTCACCATTAGGTAGAATTACAGAGAATCCTGCCCTAAAAGCAGACTATTGCTGTTCCTAGGTTGTCATGGTGTCATAAGTACCATCTTTGGAGCAAGTCAGTGCCATGGTGGTAGTGGATCCTTCCTTTTTAGCCTTCTTATTCCTGGTGATGCTGTAGGAAAACCATGTTTTGCTTCAGCAGATGGTGTTCATGGTTTCAAGAGTGAATGGTCAATATCCAATCAGCTGAAGTCTAAGCCAAGTCACTATGCCAGGTGTTTAGGGCGTAAGGTCCCACTGCAGTTTAAAAATGTTGTGTTCCTATCTCTATTATATAAGAACTTGTTTGCATATGTAATCTTTTCCCATTTTAATGTGCCTATGCAAAAAGGAACAATGCCACAAGGTATACTGCTGCTGATGCGGGGGGGGGGGGGGGGGGGAGTGTCAAGGTATCAAGACCAGCAATCCCCATAACCTTTTTCTTAAGTGGCCTCCTGAAAAAACACTTGTCTACTAGACTTCCACACTAAAGGCATTCTGAGGATGGGGGAAATTGCAGAAGATATTCGGTCACAGTTGTGCTTATTAAAGGAATGTAACTAAAGAAATATTCAGAGGAGATTTATATGTCCTTTTTAAGTCGTTTGAAGTAGGCGGGGAAGGAGTAAGATCCTTACTTACTTACAACCAGCTGTGAGTTTGGTTTTTTGGAGTCTACAGAGGATGGCTCCCAGCAGTCACAAATCAGGGAGTATCCTCAAGCGGGGGCTTTTTAGCTCCCAAAACTGGTAGCAAGCAAAAGTCCAGATCTACCAGTCCTTTTGACCATAGTTCCATTGTCAACTTACAATGCAGAAGGGATCCTGAATCAGAACATTTCACCTAAGCTACTCTTAGGTTCCTGGTGTATAAAAACTGTAACATAGTCATTTGTATTGTTTTAAGCTGCTAATTCTTAGAGTACTGAAATATACAGTAATAAATGATGGATACAAACATCTTATATGTTTCTTCTATTTGTGCTCTGATATTATTAGAATCCTGAGTAACGTGAATTGTAGAAGGGGCTATCTGAACCAATTTAACAGAGAATCATTAAGGAGAATTAAATAGTAGGAATTTTAAACGTTATGTTTTGGACATTTTTTAAATAGAAATAAATAACTAAGAAATTAGTACCTATAACTATTGCATCCAAAATCTAAAACAAATGGTATTAACTTTGAGCCAAAGTAGTGGATATAGGATAGGAGCTCCTTAAGGGACTATTGGCAAAAGCTAGGCAAGTCAGTAAAGAAATTGTTTATTTAATCTGGAAGATGTCTTTCTGCCCTGTTATGTAGAGGAATATTTGACAGTGGTGTAATTAGTGACAATATGAGAGAGAAAAAGTATATCTAAAAATATCAACAGGTCTATTTTACATATATTTGATCACTAAAATGAGATAAAGAAGGAACTATTCCATAATCAAGCAGTATAGGTCAGCAGACATTTTATGTAATGAACCAGACAATACTTACTTTAGGCTTTTCAACTATAACTTACCTGCAGCAACTACTCAACTCTATTTTAGCATAAGAGAAGACATAGATAATATATAGAAAAATGTGCATGGCTATGCTATAATTAAACAATAGTTAAAAGCAAGTGACAATTTGATTTTACCCATGTACCCTGAGAGGTTAAACTTGTATCTAAGAAAAAGAAAAACAAAAAAACATTTAAAGTCAGATTTGCTGGGTTGAAACATAAATTATTCTTCTGTCCAATTCCTTTCAGCCTGGATTTTAATTACAAAGAAAATTAAAACCTGGGTTCAAAGATAAAATCCATAGTAATTCCTGAAAAAAAAAATTTAACATGAAATCCCGTTTACGATTTGAACTTAACCCCCCAGAAAGCTGAAGGATTTGTTCCCTGGGGCATGCTCACATGCATAACAGAATTTTGGTCTTTGTTGACATGCTTTGTTAGATAACAGAGTTTCTGAGACTCTGTAGCAAGTAACTTTTAGGCACTTTAGACTAGATAAAGATTAGAAGAATCTTAAAAATATTGTCAGCCCTAAATGTAAGGCTAAAACAGAGGATAATGCCTTAGAAGTCTGACTTAATATAAGGGTCCCAATACATAGAAAGATGAAACATTTGAAATAACTTAAGCAACTTGAGTCAAAATGCATAGAGAAAATTCAAAATTATTCCAGAGACCTCTGCTAGCACACTTCTATGAGCAGGACATAGAGTGGGAAAACTGCTTATCTATAAAAAATGTTCCACTTCTTATGAAAAAGTAAGGATGGCAAAAAAATCAAAGTAGTGGACAACTATTCTGAGAGCAGAAATAATTCCTAATCAAGTAACATTCGCTGCAGAGGGAGAGAAAATGGTGATGTCCTTCTAGATTTCAGAATGATGAGGGATTAGGGATTAATAAGTATTGTTTTCTACTTTACACATTTTGAGTGGAGGTTCTTCTTATTGTGGTACTTTTGTTATCAGCATTGATTCTGTCTAGAGCAGTCAATGTTTTGGTGATGTTTATTATCACTTATTTTGCAAGTACTCTTAAGAAGCCATAGAAATTCATTCTCTTAGGATATGAGCTATGCTACAACAATAGCATGAGAATTTATACACAGCTTAATTGCATGAACGGATGATGTGCTGAAATCTAATTTAGACTTATGAATACACCATTGACAATATTATAAATGCATTAAATATTAAATTTTTACTCATAATCAGTACCATAACATATGGAACAAAGCAAATTCTGCTGTTGTTTCAATAAAACAAATTTACATGTGAGTTTTTTGTTTTATTTGTTTTGGGGGGCAGCCACACCATTAGATGCTCAGGGATTACTCTTGACTCTGGGTTTAGGGACTACTGGTGGGATTCAGGAAATTATATATGGTGCCAGCTATTGATCCTGGGTTGGCCACCTGTGAAGAAAATGTCCTACCCACTCTACTGTCTCTCTGGTCTTTATTTTTATACATTTTCTCATATATTGTACATGTCTGTAACTTCTAAGGGCTTATTGAGCATAAAAGTAATATGGAGTTGGAGACATAGTACTGTGAGTAGGGCTCTTGCTTTGCACGAAGAAAACCCAGTTGCTTTCTGGCATTCCATTTGACCCTTCTGTAACACCAAGAATAATGGCTGAGGGGCCGGGGGCGGTGGCGCTAAAGGTAAGGTGCCTGGCCTTGCCTGCGCTAGCCTTGGACGACCGCTGTTCGATCCCCCCGGTGTCCCCATATGGTCCCCCCAAGCCAGGAGCAACTTCTGAGCACATAGCCAGGAGTAACCCCTGAGCGTTACCGGGTGTGGCCCAAAAACCAAAAAAAAAAAAAAAAAGAATAATGGCTGAGAACAGAGCCAGAGTAACTCCTGAGTATCACTGGGTGTAACTCATACAAAAACAAACAAAAGAATAAAAGTAGTAGGCTTGTTTCACTGGCTATTTGAAGTGTACAGTCACTATATTTGTCAGATTTTAATGTAATATTAATAAAAGTGAAATAAAATTTAAAAATAATAATTAACATTTATTTGTCTTTCAAAGTTTCTAGGTTAACTGGTGACCAAAGTGTATGTTAATGATAAATGATCATTTAAATAAGGCATTTAAATAATTGAACAATACATATTAATTAAATAATTAAATAAATTAAAGCTAAGTATTTATTAAATTAGTAGATACAAATCAAACAATGAATTTATTATTACAGAATGATGATATAAAATAATATAGATTATAAAATAATAAAATTATTATTTAAATTAAATGATTATTTTAATTATCTATTGATGTGTTTTTAACTATTACTTGATCCATTTGGTTTGGTATTTATTTAACAGTAATTTCTGGAGAGATAAGATAATGGGCATGTTGCTTACCTTGAATGAGGCTAACCCATGAGCAATCCTTGACACCTTTTATGATACTCTGATCCTTACACAGATCTTAATATATCCTGACCACAGAGATAGGGGTAAGCCCAGAGAACCACAGGGTATGGTCTGCAAACAAATCAAATGTTTATTAGTTTCACTATTGTTAGTTCATCTTTTGTTGTCTTAGGCAAAATCCATTGTATACTTGATATGACAATTGGCAGAGCACAACTACTGTAAAAAGATTTTTAGCCTGGAATGAATAGCTGCACATTTTAAATTACATAAATTATTATCTTTCATAATAACTTCATTCTCCTCTATAATACACTTATTTTAAAAGATAATATAATTTCAAAACTTAAGGAAAAGGTAGACATTATAGCATTAAATATTATGAATTATGAATTATGCATTTATTCATTACCTATAAACAATGCATTACTGATGTGCCTGACTTACAACTGAAGACATGCTTTCAAGACTATAAGAACATTTGACAAAAATGGTGTGCCTCATAAAATTCTTATTAAAAAAAAATAAATAAGGAGAAACTGCAAATACTTCCTAAAGTAGCTGTATAATCCTCCCCACCAAAGAACAATGAGAGTTTCTGTTAGTTTACATCCTAATCAATGTTTGATGTTGTTAGTGTTCTGGGTATTGCCATTGAAATGGATATGTAGTATATAGCATCTTTCTAATTTTCATCACCCTAGTGACAAATGATAAGGGGGAAATGTTTAATATGTATATTTACCTCATATATAATTTTTAGTGAGTTTCTTCAGGTATTAGATTTTTTTTCTCAAGTTTTTTGAATTGGTTATTTGCTTTCTTACTGCTGAATTGGAAGTGGTATTTGCATATTTTGGTTTCTGGCCTTTATCCTAATTAGTATGTCAAAAGAAACTGAATGGTTAAGTTCACAGGATAAAACTCAGGAGGCAAAGATTAGAGAATGGGTTTAAGAGGTAAGCCAGGCAAACAGTTTTCTTAGAGAAAATAATCATAATGGACATATTTTTTGACAGTTTATTGGCCTTTATCTTTTATTATAAATTACAAAAAATGAAACTGGGACTCAAATCTTGCTTTGAAAAGCATGAAGCTGAGAATTTTTATTCCTTGAACAATCCACAAAAAACTAATGGATTGCCAGCAGCTCTACAATTTGGGATATCTCAGCAGAGGGAACTATCTACAACACTACTCCTAGGTGTTGTAAAAGTATCATAACTAAACTGTGCAACTTCCCACATAAGAACCACTATTTATTGTTTGGCACCACAACCAATTGTATGATGCCACATATATGAATACTACAACCAACTATAAATCAACATTCAGTCATCACAAAATATAACAAAAAGGGAGGGAAAGAAAATCAACTTTTTAATTGACTAAAAATATGAAACTGGTTGGAGTAAAAATATTAAATTTAATTTTTAAAAATTTAATAATCATTTATACTATTTGCCCATGACTTTCTCATTTAAACTTATTTAGAGTCATCATATGGACATCAAAATTTATGACTGATATGATTTTACTAATTGTCATAACATAAAATGTAAGTTATACAATATTGTAAACAGATTTTCAATCAAAATTAAATCAACTTATTTCTAAATATTATGTAAAAATAATATTATTTCTAATTTAATGTACCTACATATCAAGTAAAACTTTAATGTACTTTTTTTTTGACAGAGACACACTTGGTGGTACTCAGGGGTTACTCCTGGCTCTGTACTCAGAAATCATTCCTGGCAAGTTCTGGGAACCATATGGGATTCTGGGGATTGAAACAATGTCTGTTTGGGTTGGCTACATGCAAGGCAAATGCCCTACTACTGTGCTCCAGCCACTTAATTTACTTTTTTGGTTTCAATTTGTTTTTTCAAGTAACAGAAAATATTTTATAGACAAAAATAGTAAAAGTCAAGTTATGGAATGTTGTAAAATAAAAATCCATAAGTTGTGAGATCACCCCACATGCCATGTTTATAACCCTTATGCAGATAGGTCTGCAGAAGCAGGATACTGGTGAAGAAATAGTAAGCCAATACAGTCAGGAAAAAGCCATGAAGCCAGTCTGCTTTCACCTTGATCTCTCTCTGCCTTAGCCAAAAGCCAGGACTCACTTACTCACTTTTCTTTTTTTCTTTTCTCTTTCTATTTCTTTTCTCTCTCTCTTTCTCTCTTTCTTTCTTTCTTTTTTCTTTCTTTCTCTTTCTTTCTTTCTTCTTCTTTCTGTCTTTCTTTCTTTCTTTCTTTCTTTCTTTCTTTCTTTCTTAATTTTCTTTCTTTCTTTCTTTCTTTTCTTTCTTTCTTTCTTTCTTCTTTCTTTCTTTCTTTCTTTCTTTTCTTATCTTTTCTTTCTTTCTTTCTTTCTTTCTTTCTTCTTTCTTTCTTTCTTTCTTTCTTTCTTTCTTTCTTTCTTTCTTCTTTCTTTCTTCTTCTTTTCTTTATTCTTTTCTTCTTTCTTTCTTTCTTTCTTTCTTTCTTCTCTTTCTTTCTTTCTTCTTCTTCTTTCTTTCTTCTTTCTTTTCTTCTTTTTTTTCAGGTTTTTGTTTTTGGCCACATTCAGCAGCGGCTTCCTGGCTCTGCAACTAAGAAATCGGTTCCTGGCAGGCATGGGGACCATAATGAGATGCTGGGATTCAAACCACCATTTGTCTGGATTGGTTGTCTGCAAGGCAAATGCCCTACTGCCGGTGCTAATCTCTCTGGCCCCCTGACTTTTCTTTTTCTTTTCTTTTTTTATCTCAGAACAAAAATCCAAAATCCCTAAAGATGGGGCAGGGCAGAGTAATCCAGGTGGATTTATGCACATCAAAGGAGAGATTTACAGGTAATAGGAAGGTGGGGGAAAATTTTTGTTTTGGGTTAATAGCTGGATGTCATCTTACAATTCTAACCCTTTGCTGTTTAAAACAAAACAAAAAATAATAAAGTTACAAAAATTTTTGTCTTACTTCTCTTAGGTAGAAAGACAAATCATTCACTATCATTGGGGTCTTCTCAGGTCCTCGGTGTCACTGTTGAGAGCCACTTGTAAAAAGCACCCCAGGTATTGTATATCCAACCCCAAGTGAAAGAGTCTAAAGCAGAGAGAGTCGCTGCACAAAATAATTCAGCTCAGACTGAGGGTGAAAAACCGGTATTTCTGGCAATCTTCTATCAAGAGTGAGTTGCCTGCCAGAATGGCCATTTTTATTGAGAACAGAGACCACCTCCAAGTGGGGAGTAAGGACAGAGTAAGCTATCTTGAGCCAGTCCCACCCAGGGTTTACATGTAAAACAACTAAGCTTGTAAACATATAGATACAAAAGAACCAGGGGATGATCTTTACTTTGGGTAAAACCAATTTGTAAGCAGATACAATGAAACCAGGGATGATCTTTGTTTTGGGTAAAATAAGGTGTAATCTAACAGAATGTGATTTAACTGGTTAAGTTTATTTCAATTTGAGAAGCTTGTATTTTCAATCAATCAGAAATCAAGTTTATATATAATATATATATATATATATAGTATATATATATATATATATTTTTTAAATTAAAACTCAAGTTAACTTTGAATTTTCTGAGAAGAAAAATTGGGGGGAGAAGTCACACCTGGCAGCGTTCAGGGGTTATTCCTGGCTCTGTGCTCAGAAATCACTCCTGGCAGGCACAATGGACCATATGGGATTCAAACAACCATCCATGCTGGATGGGCCGCTTGCAAGGCAAAAGCCCTACCACTGTGCTATTTGTCCAGCTCTAAAATATAGAAAATTTTAAAATGTTGAAAAATATAGGAAAATAAAAGGCAATATATTATGTGTTTGGAGAATAAACAACTTTCAGATACTGAGACCAAATAGCCTCCAGGTTACCAACCTACAGAAAAAAGTAGGGACCACAAAAAACCAATCCAGTTATCTATTACTCATACCATAGAAGAGAAATCCAACACTAATTTTACTTTTCACTTTATGAAATTCCCAAATAATAATTAACTCACATGTTCTTGCTGCATGATGTAAAATTAATGATGCAGGAGATACAAATATTTTGTTTCTCATATACAGTGCTACACAAATCACACTGCTCATACCTGATACCATATGTATAATCCTGCCTTTTAGCTAATTCCTTAATAATTTAGCTCCAAAATTCAATTCACCACCTATTTCTGCTAGGATACCTATTCTACTCTCTAGTGTGGTGTGCTATTAGCTTTAATAAATTTTTCTGCATCTATTCTCATTTTGTTGTGTTGAATTCTTTCTCCAGAATAACAAAAGAGCATGACTCTAAAGAAGGTCAAATGAATTTAGTGTTGCAGAAATTCAGTTCCATGCCATGTAGATCAAGTGGAACTCAGAACCCATTTTACTATTGCCTCAGTAGGATTAGCAGTTATATGTCCTACATTGTAAAGGATCTCATATGAGGTCCTCTAAATATGCTCCATTGTAATTCTTATAAATAATCTAAAATTACACTGGCATCATCTGTTTAAATTAATTTCATGTCATCTTTTTCTGGAACTGAAAGAGTTAATTTTCACCTAAATCTTGGTTTGGAAGTTCTTTTGATCTCAGGTTAAGAGTTAATTCTGAGGTTGGTGAGATTAAATGGGTGTGAATGTGAAGTGCTGTGAATGCGAATGTGCTGCACTCAGAGACTGGTTAGGCAAATTTCTATCTAGAGCTAACTCACCATGGCCTCCTTATTCCTGTGATAATTAAAAACTTTATCAGTACACTTTAAAAACTTTTATCCTTGGAGCTGGAGAGATGACATTTGCCTTGTATGCAGAAGGACAGTGGTTCAAATCCTATCATCCCATATAGTCCCCTGAGCCTGAAGGAGGGACTTCTGAGTGTGGGGCCAGGAATAAACCCTCAGCGCTGCAGGGTGTGGCCCAGACACCAAAAATAAAAAATAAAATAAATAAAATAAAAGCAAAAACCTTTTAGCCTACTATTTGGAAATTTTTAAATATTTAAACTTAAAAAAATTATTTAAACTTAATGCTTTAATATTATAATATAGTTGTAGTAACAAAAACATGCACAAAGGACTTTAAACATAACTTTAATATAAAATATGAGCTAAACATTGCCAAAAATGTTGAAGTTTAAAATGTACCTGATATAAATTGGCAGAAGTGCCATTTATTATCCTTTATAATATTTAGTAAATAGCACATTATCATAACACATGGTTTATATTCTGTCAATTTAAACGAATAATTATAAGAGCATTCTGATAATACCTAATGAAAAGTATAAAACTAGAAAGGAACATATTTTAATTTATAAAGCAAGTTAAATATGGAATTTAAAAATAAATCTTCAACATGTTTAATTGTTTTCAAACTTACTCCCAATAGAAAGTTCCCTAAACAGCACAGGGCTGAGTGATAGCACAGCACTAGGGCGGCTGCCTTGCATTGGCCAACTGGGACGGATCCTGGCATCCCACATGATCCCCTGAGGCTGCCAGAGGAATTTCTGAGCACAAAGCCAGGAATAACCTCCAAGTACAACCGGGTGTGACCCAAAAACCTAATAACTAGCTAACTAACTAACTACCTAACTAAATAATAAATAAACAGCTACTTTATTTTCTTTTTTTTTTTAGAGAGAACATTTAGAAAAATGTGTTTGAAACATCAAGTTATCACTGACTACTGGCTATGGCAGAACTTTAGGAAAAGTGCTAAACTTGTGGGTTAATATTTTTAGGTGTAGAATTCAATTTTTATACTTTCTTATATGTGAAGTAAATTGAATCTAACAAAATTTTGTCTCTAGTATGTTTTTCTCTGGTATAAGCTTAAGTAAGTAAAATGCCACTTTCAAAAATAAGATATGTAGGACCAAAAAGAAAGCAAAGAGTAATGTCTAAAATATTTTTGCTTAAACCTGTATTTAGAAATCATGTCTGCTTAATTTTCATAAAACATGAGAGATGTTTTATCTTTTTACAACAAATAAGACAAAAATATTAAATTTTACAATAGATATACAATAACGGGGATGGCAAAATATTAATATTTAAAAATTCAAGAGTGGGAGAGATTTATAGCACAGAGGACAGACTACATTTGGCTCCCCCCTTCAACCCCCACCAGGAGTGATGTTTTTTATAATAATTTTTATTTTGACCAAAGTGGATTACAAATCTTTCACAGTAATATTTTAGGTATATAGTGACATTGAATCAGGGGCAGTCCCACCACCAATGTTGTCCTCCCTCCACCCCTGTTCTCAGCATGCAGCCCATATCTTCCTCCTATGCCCCCCAGGCTGCTAGTATAAGTGGTCTCCTCTGTGTCTAGCATGTTGTAGATTGGGTATCGATTCTATTGTCGTTGGCTTTAAATTTGGTGTTTAAGTCTGATCATTTTTTTATTTCTACTTAATGTTTTATACAACTGTTTGATCTTGGTACCCTTGATTATTTCCCTGTCTTTTGTGAGGTGGAATAAGATGGTTCAAGTTATGTGGTTCTGTTGGATGGGAAGAAAAAAATAAAATGGGGCAAAAATCAAACAAGCAAAAAATGGGAGGAGTCCTTCTAGAGGCTATAAATATCTATTTAAGAGAAGAAAGGAAAAAAGGAAAAGAAACCTAACAACAATACAAAAAAAAAATCAAACAAAAAAACCCGAAGCACCCAACAGCAGAAAAAGACACCAACCACACAATAACCACAGTCCTGAAATAAAAACAAAAAAAAAGCACGCACACACACACACACACACACCACACCCACACACACACACACGCACACTACACATAACGCACACACATGACCAACGAGAAAACAAAAAACCGCAACAATAACAAACCAAAAAAAAACCCTATTTAATTTCCTCCTCCTCCTCCTCCTCCTCCTCCTCCTCCTCCTCCTCCTCCTCCTCCTCCTCCTCCTCCTCCTCCCTCCTCCTCCTCGCTCCTCCTTATGTCCATAGTCACCAGTAAATTATTAGGAGAGATTAGAAAGGGAATTCCCTTGGCCTAAGAGATACAGGGGTTTCTCAGCCACCAGGAGTGATTTTGAGCAACAAATCCAGGAGTAAGCTCTGAGAACAACTGCGTGGAAGCCCAGAAACTAAAATGGACCAAATAAACAACCCAGTATCAAGAGGAAAATGGCTGTATGGGAGAATCTGTCAAATAGAAGTGGTTAGATACGGACAACACAAGCTTCTTTTTCACGGACTACACATGGCAGTTTTCAAATAGTACTTATATTAGGTGCTTGGTAATCATTCCTAAAGGTACTAGGGGGCCATATGTAGATAAGGATAGAACCCAGGCCTCATGCATACCAACCATATGCTCTAGCCCACTGAGTTATATCTCTTGCCAGAGAGATGTTTCTCAGAAACACCTGGAGCTGAAAAAATACCTTGTTTAACAATTGCTATGTAATAAACACATCACCACCTGTGATAAGCTTCCTACCAAAGATCAGTTCTCAGTTTTGTTTTTTAATTGCTTCTAAATTATAATTTCTCGTTTATTCTCCAGCTTTTACTATTCAAAAATTTAATGTGTGCTATGCTTCTATAAACTAAATATGTATTTTACACAGTTTAATCATGAATTCTACTTTCCAGAGATTTTAGAGGAAGTCATGTCTCATAAGAATGAAAAGACATGACTATGAAGCTCATTTCATTTGCAATGTATGATTGCATCTCTGGTATACATATTGTTATTCAGATAAACAAACTCAAATAATCTTTGATGGGTGGAAACTGATGTCAATATATTGGGAATTTAAATTGTATTCCAATGGTCATTACTGAACTTTTATGTTCTACTTTTTATACCATTAGGTGTTACTCCACCTTTTTAAAAATGCTACCTTCCTGTTAAAAGCTTGTCGTGATAATTTAAAATCTCCTTGTCAAATGATTTATTTTGTAACCCAATTAATATAAATTGGCTCAAATAATTTAATTGTGTACTTAAACAATACATTTAGAAATATTGATCTGCTGTCCTGTCATGGTGCATTGCAAAGATAAGCAATTTTCTGCTGACTCTCTTAAGTAGCTTGCAGAAGACACTTCTGTTTGAAGCACTGGGGGCTGTACGAAAAGCCTGTCTGGGGTTTTTGGTTGGCACTGATGGATGAAGGACCCTGGAGGTGACCATTTTTGGGTTCCCCAACACCTACAACCAGGAAGACTACTTCAAGTTTCCCATTCACTGCCCTAACTCTTGAGGGCCACTTTGGTTCATCACCAAAATACAACATATACCCGGATGGGCAAGAGTTCATTTGTATTCTCCTGCATTCTGCATCCTTGTGTCTGAAGACCCTTAGAAAGGAAAGTTGTGGACTCCCTCCCTTCCCAGGTCAGTTCCAGCCCCTGGAGTATCATCTCCTTACACAGTGCACTCAAAGAAGGCTCAGTCAGGTGCCAGAAGGGTTGAAGGAGCAGAAATACAGGTTTGCAGTAATCAGAGGGTCTGGTAATAGGTTGCTAGGAAGCAGACAGAGAGGAAGTGGGGCTGAGTAGTCCCTGCAAACAGTTGATTCTTGGACTCAGGCATGCCTGCAGCCATGAGGAAGAGCCCAAGTTAACTTCAGAAGGATGAGCACATAGCTCTAGGGCACTATGCTTCTGAGAATGTGCCATCATGGTACGTCTGTGTCCCTGCTTCTACTTGGGTTATTTTCCTTTGTCTTTGGTTATTTGCTTTAGTTTTGCTTAGGGGTTTAATCAGGTATCTTCTGTCCATGACCCCAAGACCCCACTTGTACCAGACATCTGGTGCCAGGATTGTCCATGAAGGTAGGACTAGGGGTCACCAATGACGTGAAATAGGAGAAATTCTCTAGTCTTTGGCTATGCTCTTGGTAGTTGGAGCTAAAGGCAAGGCTTTCAGTTCTTGAGTGGATGAATTAATTTGTGGTATCTGCTTTGGTTTGAACAGAATCTAACAAAACAAGTTTTCTTTCTTTTGGTGCCATATTGAGAGTTCTCAGGGTCTAAATCCTGGTCTTTGCTCAGGGATCACTTCTATCTGTGACTGGGGGACCCTATTGGATGCTGGGGATTGAACCTGCCACTGCTGTGTGAAATCAAGCAGCCTATGCTCTGTACTAACTCCCTAGTATCTAAATTAGCTTCTTTTAGAAGCAATTAAGTTACCTTCAGTAATGGGGCGTGGAGAAGAGATCATGGGAACTGATAACTTGTGCTTTTCAAATCTCTAGTGAAAATCAAGGACATTGCACTTCAGTTACAATTATCCTTATTTTGTTTTGTTGATTATACCACATTATACTAGATCCAATAAATCATCAGTGTTGTTGCTTAGTTACAGTGAATTTCATGTTCTGTAATTCTTTGCTCAGTAAAAAAAGGAAATTTGACTTTTCTTTGGGTACCTTATCATTAAAACAAATGTACTGTCAGTGTTTCTTTTTGCATTCAACTCTGATTATTCCTTTTCCCACCTTTATTTAATATTTTTTACTTTTCTCCAGTTAACTGCCTATCCTCATTCTAAAGTTAGCTATTCCAAATTTGAATTTCTTCTGCCAAAATACTTTCAGGCAATCTGCCAATGTTTTTAGGACTGATATTTGTCAGCTTTCAGAATTTTTCAGTTTTTGCTTTTTTTCTCTTTGAATTTCTTTCCTCCCCCTTCCATAGAACTTGTATTATAAACCTCAACCTGGCTATTATTCTGAAAAAAGACATTTTCCCTATTTCTCAATAAGAGAATCTTTTTTTAGCCCCAGAACCAGAAAGATCAAGGTACATATAGTATAGAGTCTGGATATCACCTACATTTGGGGGCAGACAAGTTGAGTATAAGGGAATTTGCTGGTTCTATTACGTTTTATACTTGCATACTCAGTGAACCAAGAAGATGGTTTTTAAATGCTTTCAACAAGACTTTTTACTTTTTGCAAAAACTTCCATTTAAAATCTTAATCGACATTTTTGCTTGAATATGAAATTTTGCAGCCACAGCAAGTGTCCACAGAAAGAGCTCAGATTTTTTCAGATTGTTTGGATAATAAGTTAGAATGTGGCATGTAGTCCATCACTACAAGCTCCTCAGAAGTGCATTGAGTTTGCTTAGTGACTTCATAAATACTTCCAAATAGCAAACAACTAATAGAAAGAGTTAGCATAGTATTCAAGTGTTTGCATTTAGTCAGGCGATCTAAACTAACTGTTATATATTTTAGGTGAACACATTTATATAAAACATTGTATTATATTTAAAGAAAGTTTTCTCTTGGTAGACCTGGTACAAATGATATTAGTACTATTATGAGACTTGCATTTGTATTATATGTTGGCTTATTTTTAAAAACATACTGCATGCAGAAGGCATTTTTGTATTGTGTTTCTGTGTTCTTAAATTATATCTCTAGGAGTGGTATAGCTGGATTGTATGGAAGCTCAATTTCCAGGGTTTTTGTTTGTTTATTTGTTTTGGTTTTGGGGCCACACCCGGCAGCACTCAGGGGTTACTCCTGACTATGCACTCTGAAATCGCTACTAGCAGGCATGGGGGATCATGTGGGATGCCAGGATTCAACCACTGTCAGTCCTGGGTTAGTGCTTGCAAGACAAATGCCCTACCACTGTGCTATCTCTCTGGCCCCTCAATTTTCAGTCTCACACCACAAGGTGAAGAGTCTTTTTGGCTGCATTTTGCTTTATTTTGCCCCTTTGTCAAAGATTAATTGATTATGTGTCTGGGGAATGTTCTATGAATACTCAAATATATTTCATTGATCTCAGGGTCTGTCATTATTCCAACACCATGCTATTTTAATGACTATTGTTTTGTGGTACAATTTAAAGTTCAGGAAAGTGATGCCTCCCATTTTCTTTTTCCTAATAGTGGCTTTAGCTATTGGTGGGCATTTATTGTTCCAAATAAATTTCAGGAGGGTTTGATCCACTTCTTCGAAGAATGTCATGGGTACACTTAGAGGAATTGCATTAAATTGCATTAAAAGCATTAAATAATGCTTTGAGGATTGTTGCTATTTTTATGATGTTAAACTACCCAATCTATGAACAGGGTATGTGTCTCCATTTCCTGTGTCCTCTTTTATACAAAAATGCCTTCTGCACATCTATATTCATTGCAGTACTATTTACAATAGCTAGAATCTGGAAACCCAAATGCCTGACAACAGATGAATAGATAAAGAAACTGTGGTACATATACATAATGGAATACCAGGCAGCTGTTATGAAAAATGAAGTCATGAAATTTTCCTATACATGGTAGACATGGAAACTATTATGCCAAGTGAAATAAGTCAAAGGGAGAGAGATAGACACAGAATAATCTAACAATATTATACATATTATACATATATATGGGCTCATTGCTCATTGCCAAAAATTATTAAAAACAATAAATACATATATTAAGACTAAAGATAAGTAAGTGGAAGAAATTATTCACTCTCAACACATCATATACAGTGTTGATGTCCACGAAGTATAAAGTACTCACAAAGTTTAACCAAAAAAAAAATCTGTGGGATTTAAGAAAAATAAAAGATAGTATGGTAATAATACCCAGAGATAGAGATAATAATAAAGATAAATACTTGAAGGACTGGCCCATGGTATGAAGCTTACCACAAGAATGCTGAGTGCAGTTAGAGAAATAACTACATTAACAACTATCATGACAATGGTAGTGAGTGAGAGAAATAAAATGCATCTCTCAAAGACAGGTAGGTGGTGGGGGAGGAGGAAGATGGTGGGCATTGGTGGTGGGAAGGGTGCACTGGTGAAGGGGGATGTTCTTTTTTATAATTAAAACCCAACTACAAACATTTTTGTACTCCTGCTGCTTAAATAAAGATATTATAAAAATACCATAACATATATACATTTTGATATTATTTGATGAATGAAAGATCAAACTAGTTATGTAGACAAAGAATACTTTCTTGGGAGGTATTGAGATACATAAAGTATTTTATTTCAAAGGAAATCTAAAGGTGAGGATTAGGGAAGACTTTTGAGTTCTGATAGTAACAAGATTGCTGCTGCTGATTAAACTCACTCCCCTACCAAATTCTAGAAAGCCTACATAATTTTTATCTAAATTTAAGTTTTTTAGATTAAGTTTCTAAGTACATCTAGAATTTTTTCCCCAGAAGGTAACAGATCACTTGATTTAGTCTCCACATATTTCCATTTTCTAATGGAAAAAGACTATTTTTTCTAGATGCAAAGGTCTAGGGCTGTTGTTATTGTATTACTTAGCAACAACTTAGTTTTCAAATCTAAAATAACATTAACAGAAGAAGAAATTAGTATGTTTTCAAAATAATAAAATCTGAAAGAATGTGGTAAAAATAACAAATTTATTCATCTTTATGTTTCTAAAGATATGCCTTATTGCTATAGTAAACTTTGCTTGAAAATTAAATTTGTGAGGCAGCATAAAAATAGTTCTTCATAAAATAGTTTTTCATATATTTTTATATGAGCTTATATTTTAATCTACCATTCATTTTGATCAGTTCCTGTTCCATTTTATTAGGTTATTTTACTCTTTTGACTGCATAAGTGGCCTCCACAACTGTTGAAATTAACATTATAGAATAAAATTTTGGTTCTTGGATACTTTAAGTAACTTCAGTATTTCTTTCTTTCTTTCTTTCTTTCTTTCTTTCTTTCTTTCTTTCTTTCTTCTTTCTTTCTTTTCTTCTTTCTTTCTTTCTTTCTTTCTTTCTTTCTTTCTTTCTTTCTTTCTTCTTTCTTTCTTTCTTTCTTTCTTCTTTCTTCTTTCTTTCTTTCTTTCTTTCTTTCTTCTTTCTTTCTTTCTTTCTTTCTTTCTTTCTTTCTTTCTTTCTTTCTTTCTTTCTTTCTTTCTTTCTTTTCTTTTTTTTTTTGATTTTTGGGCCACACCCGGCGTTGCTCAGGGGTTACTCCTCTGGCTTTCTGCTCAGAAATAGCTCCTGGCAGGCACGGGGGACCATATGGGACGCCGAGATTTGAACAGCCACCTTAGGTCCTGATTTGGCTGCTTGCAAGGCAAACGCCGCTGTGCTATCTCTCTGGCCCCTTCAGTTTTTCTTATACGATATTTAATACCTGTTCTTATCTTTCTGGGCAGAAAAGATGCTTCTTCTACTTAATGATTATAGCATTTTTACATAGCTTATTTAAAGCTCTTCATTCATGATGATGTTGTATCTATTCCCAAACCATATTTTACACTCTTGTAAATCATTGTTCTAGTATCCTCTGTTTCTGTATATATACATATTATACTATAATAATATTATACATATTTCTGGGCTCATTGCTCATTGTCAAAAGAAAAAATTTATTTAAAACAATAAATATGTATACTAAGACTAAAGATAATTGAATGGAAGAAATTATTTGCATTCAACACATCAGATAAAGTGTTGCTATCCATGATAGATAAAGTATTCACAAATATTAACAACAACAACAAAAAAAACCCTAACACTCTATCAAAATGGGGAGGAGAAGAAAAACAGACACTTCTCTGAGGAAAACCAAATGATGACCAGCAAGCACCTTAAAAATGTTCATCATCACTTATTGCTAAGGAAAATCAAATAGAGATGACAATGAGATATTATCTTACACAAGTGAGATAGGTACATATCAAAAATAGTGGAAACAATCTGTGTTGGTGGTGATATGGTGAAAAGGAACTCTCACTAACTGCTGGTGACAAACTGTTCCAACCCCTCTGGGTAAAAGTATGAAGGGTGTTCTCAGTAAACCCAGAACTGAACTTCCAATAACTTCCAATAACCCAATGATTCCACTTTTGGGTATCTATACTCAGGACAGAAAAAACATTCATTCAAAAATACATA
The DNA here is from genome assembly GCF_024139225.1 of Suncus etruscus. Taxonomy (NCBI): domain Eukaryota; kingdom Metazoa; phylum Chordata; class Mammalia; order Eulipotyphla; family Soricidae; genus Suncus; species Suncus etruscus. The sequence continues at coordinate 62,099,280 of NC_064849.1, read as the reverse complement.
TACATACCAATATTCATTGTGACATTTTGTACAATAGCTAATATTTGTAATTAATCTAGATGTTCAGTGACAAGTGAGTGGATCATGAAGATGTGGTATGTATAATTTATACATTGGAATACTACACAGCTTATAAGTTATGATGAAGTCATGCACTCCCTGCAACATGGATGGATCTAGAAATACCATGTTAAATAAAGTAAGTCAGAATAAAAATGCTACACACAGGATGATTTTACTTATAGGTGATATTTAAAATAACTGCACGAGGGAATGCAATGCTTTAAAGAGTGGATGTCTAAATCATTCTTGGCATCATCGTATAGGAAAGAGAAGGAAAGAAATAGAGTAGGGGGGTATTACAGATGAGAAATAATGGCAAATAGTAGTGAAAGTGATTCAGGTACATTGGTAAAGTTAAGGAATGACAGAACTAAATATCCAGAAATGTTTCAACAACATTGAAATCATGAGACCAAAACTTTACCAACCAACTTAAAAAGGTGATTGTCAAGATGGCAAGCTGGAAAGGGCATTATCAGAAGACATTTGTGAATAATGGTGAAAGGAACATGACACTGGTGGTAGAATTGGTGCTGGAACATTGTATGTCTAAAATTCAACTATGAACCACAGTGCTCTAATAATTAAAAGTTACAAACAAAAATGTGCTCAGATATAAGTAACTCCAACACTCTTGCTACTTCTGTTTTTTAAGGCATTTTTTTTTTGTTAAAATAATTATGTAAGGCATGGGAGATGATTCAAAGAGCTGGAGAATATGCTTTCTGCCAGAGCCTGAGTTTGATACAAGGCACCACATTGTTCCCAGAGCACCACTGGGGTTGGATCTCAAACAATTATATAAGGCGATACAGTTATCTCTTAAAGAGATTTATAGGAGTGAACCTTATAAATATAGTACAGCAAAAAAAAAAAAAAAAAAAAAAAAAAAAGCACAGGTAAGGCACTTGCCAACCACAGCTTGATCTCTGGCAACTCATATGGTCTTTGGAGCACAGAGAAAGATGTAGCTTGTAAATATTGCTGGGTGTGCCCCAAAACCAAAACAATAAAATAGAAAATATTCATTTAACTCTATCAAAAACTTTTCCTTCCCTTGAAATGTTAAGAATTGTTCTGTCTCTACTACTGCATGTGATGTCTGTAGCTTTAATTTCTGATAGCAGTTATCCTTTGACCACTTGTGGAATTAACAATGAATACATGATGGGCTAAGGAAAGTAAAGATAAATTTTTGAAGACTTGGTTGAGTCAATCAGATAGAATAAGTTACAAATTGACTGTGAAGCCCACTAAACTTATGCTCTTCTTAGATGATCCTGAAATCTCAATTATTGAAGTAAATCAAATCCTTCATTTTCTTCTTTCTAAATAACCTCAACTATAATCTTACTAAATTCACTGCATGGCACCTCTGCCCATCTAATTTATTTGTTTTTTACCACATACTTCTAATCATTAGTAAATCAATTTTTCCATCTGATTAGATCCAGAATCTTTCTACTTCTCATTATTTGTATTTACATCATTCTAATCTAAACTAGTATAATCTTTCTCCTGTTTTATAACCAAATGGTTTCCTGATTGCCACCCTCTCCTCTACTTAGTAAATTCATTTTTCTGTAAATGTGTGTCAAACTATAACAGACTTATGTCACAAAAGTCTACCATGAGTACTTACATTGACCTAAAATGCTCTTCATGATATATGCTATAAAAATGTATTTCAAATATGCCAAGTTCTGTTTCTCTAAATTGTCTTTCATTTACTACTAAAACTCCTCTTTTAGTTGTACATATGGCTTAGTTTCTCAATTCAATTCTTTAATATTTCTCCTTAAGTAATATATTTTCAGTGAAATTTTCCACAAATAATTACCTAAAAGATAAACGATATGGCTTGCAAGATTGTAAAAGAGGTAACATGCTTGCCTTGTATGTGGCTGTAGTGGTTGTGATCCTGGTTCAAATTCTCAAATAAAAGGTCTGGACCCTTGAGAACTTCCTGGGATCACTCCGGAGCACAGAGTGAGAAATAATCCTTGTGTTCTTTAAGCACTAATAATCCTTATAGTATATCTACACAAGTAGATTTAATTATTTCCTTATTATATCTTTTTTTTTTTTTTTGGTTTTTGGTTTTTGGGTCACACCGGCAGCGCTCAGGGATTACTCCTGGCTCCACGCTCAGAAATCGCTTCTGGCAGGCTCCAGGGACCATATGGGATGCCAGGATTCGAACCACCAACCTTCTGCATGAAAGGCAAACACCTTACCTCCATGCTATCTCTCCGGCACCACCTTATTATATCTTTACCCGTAACATATTTTCTGACAAGGAAGAAAATATTTTTTGATTGATAATCCCCCATGTCTGCATCAATGACTTTTTGAATGTATCATCTACTCTATTGGAGGGTTTTTTTTTTTTTCTTTTTTGCAAGAGAACTTAAGATGTGCAATTCTATTAACTATATACAAAATTTCTTTTTGTTCTTGTTGTTTCTGGGTCACACCCAGCAGCGCTCAGGAGTTATTCCTGGCTCTATGCTCAGAAATTGCTCCTGGCAGGCTTGGGGGACCATATGGGATGCCAGGATTTGAACCAACGTCCTTCTGGATGCAAGGCAAATGCCCTACCTCCGTGTTATCTCTCTGACCCCACTATATACAAATTTTAGGTGACTTAGTTTAATATGAAGGTATTGTATTTGTAGATACTTAGAAAATATAAAATATTCTTTATTTCTCAGTCAGAGTGTCTTTGTCACAAAAGATTAAACAAAACTGTAATAATTTATCAAAAACAGAAACAAGCAAAAGATCAGTGGGATTCTAATGAACTTTCAGAGAAAAAGATAGTTGGGAAAGAAGTCTGTAATTTTTAGTATGTACATGCTTAGAAGCTTAAGCCATTTTGCCTAAATATTAAGGGTGATAACCCAAAGCTGAAACCATTTATATTTAGCTTGCATTATTTGCACTTATTTTTTTCCTTTGTACTGAAGACTTTCTAGACACAGAATCCTTCCACTTTATGGTGTGAGACATACTTTGCTGTGCTTAGGACTTACTCCTTAGCTCAGGGATCACTCATGGCCAGTGCTCAAGGAATCATATGCCGTATAATAGTTTGAAAAGGAGTGATCTGCCTGCAAGACAATTGCCAAGCTTCTGACTATCTAGTACCAGGATCCTTCCATTTTTCATTTCTCAGTACACAAAGACTGTGTTCAATAAGTAGATATTACATAAATGGAAAAGTACTGAAAAAGAGCTCTAAAGTTGGAAAAACCAGTAACTAGATATTAGATATATTATTAAGTCTGCCTTTGCTGTGCCTTGGTACTTTCATCTATATAAAATGAAAGTACTGGACTTCATAATTAAGTCATTTCCAAGTATAAAATATTCTATAATTTTATCTGCTCATATATGAGTGGAAACATGCACACTTTCATCTAATGGAAATAAAGATATACTTCTTAAAATTTTCCTTTGCAAATATATTTTGGTTAATATAGCTGCCATCAATTTGGCTTATAAAATAGTGTTTTCAATGATCTTTTAGCATGATAGATTAACTTTTATGTTCCTAAAGCCATTTCCTCTGAATGCTGCTGAATTCACACTTCACTAATGGCAAGGATCCTATTAGAACTAATTTCATAGTGATTCTTTGACATTTTCAAACATACAAATGCTTTTCTGAATAAAAGTCAGCATATCATAAATTGTAAGTTACTATTAAAGTTCGTCTAATACTGGGTAGCAGTTATGAAAAAAAAATTGGCTAAAATGCTAAATTCTTTCACTTAATTCTTCCTTCTTTCTCTAATTTTAGCTGCCACATATTCTACATTTTTGTGCACCTGAACTCTGTATCTAGATTTTGATGTGTCTTTAGCAATTTTTTCAGCTCCTCAATTTCATATTTGATAGTATTTAAAACTAGAGAAACTGTTAGTGTCTTAACAAAGAGCATTGGCCAGTCAGTCAGTCTGATGAATGGGAAGTTAAGATAGAAACTTAAATCTGTAGCCACGGTGAGCTTCAGGAATAGTACAGAATATTGACAGTTATGACTGGAGAAGTAGGCTATCTTACTATATGAGTTTTAATATAAGCTTTAAGTCTTACTAAAATAATGAATTTGGTGCTGTTGGAAACTTGTCTGTGGCTAGGCTTCATTCAAAAGTAAAATGTTCCTATCCTACAATGGCAGTCAATTAGTGAATAAAGCTAAAAAAGTTTATGACGGGGCAATATAAAAGAATTAAGAAAGCCTTTATTATTATTAATTTTGGGAGAGTTTGAGTCACATCCAGTAGCGCTCATGGGTTACTCCTGGCTCTGTGCTCAGAAATGGCTTCTGGCAGGCTCAGAGAACCATATGAAAAGCTGGGAATCGAACCAGGGTCCATCCTGGGTTGACCTTGGGCCAGCAAACGCCCTATCACTGTGCTATTGCTTTGGCCCCAAGAAAGCCTTTGTTTTTTTTTTTTTGTTTGTTTGTTTGTTTGTTTGTTTGTTTGGGGGGGCACACCCTGCGGCGCTCAGGGGTTATTCCTGGCTATCTGCTCAGAAATAGCTCTTGGCAGGCACGGGGGACCATATGGGACACCGGGATTCGAACCAACCACCTTTGGTCCTGGATCGGCTGCTTGCAAGGCAAACGCCGCTGTGCTATCTCTCCGGGCCCGAAAGCCTTTGCTTTTAAGGAAAGCAACAAGTTAGGAAAATTAAGGAAGGAAGAGTAAGATATAGAGAAAAAAGGTAGACTACATGTTTGATGTAAGGAAGGATGGGATTTCACAAAAGGAAGAGGTTTAATGAAAAGTATATACCAGGCCCTCAAATAGCTTAGTGTTAGAACATTTGCCTTGCAGGTGTGAGGTTGCAAGTTTATTCAGTGATACTGTCCCACACATGCTGTGTACTGTCCTGTTGGTACAGTAGTTGGTTCTTGGGTAATTTATGACAACTGAAAACAAGTGTGTGGAAGAACTGTAACTACGTGTATAAATCCTGGTCATTACAGTAGCAGCAGCAACAATAGGAAGGTAGGAAAAAAATGAGCCAATTAATTTGTTTAAAAAAATAAATTGTATAGGGAATTTTGATCTTATCTATGAAAATTAGAGTTGTCATTCATGATATATGTCTTCAAAAATAAAAATCACTTTATAAAATTTATTATACAGATATAGACCATTTTTCTTTTTTTCTTCTTTTGGTTTTTGGGACCCACCCAGCGGTGCTCAGGGGTTACTCTTGGCTCTGCACTCAGAAATCAATCCTGGCAGGCTCGGGGGATATTGGAATTCAAACCACAGTCTGCCTCGGGTCAGCTGCATGCAAGGCAAAAGCCCTATCACTGTGCTATCTCTCTAGCCCTGATTTGGACCATTTTTTAAAATAAAAATATCCAGATGTACCATTTTTCTATAAAATTTCAACACAAGGGGGCAGAGAGATATAGCGGGATTAAGGTGCTTGTCTTTATGCCCTTCAACAGATGAATGGCTAAAAAAACTGTGGTACATCAGGAGAGATGAATTTATGAAATTCTTATGCACATAGAATCTATTATGCTGATTGAAATAGTCAGAGGGAGAGAGATAGACACAGAATAGTTTCACTCATCTATGGGTTTTAAGAAAAAATAAGGGCATTATTGTAATGCCCAGAGACAATAGAGATGAGGGCCAGAAAGACCAGCTCACGCTATGATGCTCACCACCAAGAATGGTGAGTGCAGTTAGGGAAATGACTACACTAACAACTATCATGACAATCTAGATGAGTGAGCGAAGTAGAATGCTTGCCTCTAATACAGGCAGGGGTTGGGAAGGAGGGAGGGGGATATTGGTGGTGGGAATGTTACAATGGTGAAGGGGGGTGTTCTGTTTATGACTAAAACCCAACTATAAGCATGCTTGTAATCATGGTGCTTAAATAAAGATTTTATCAAAAAAATATAATAAAGTGACTTGACTCCAGTTCCCTAGAACTACATATGACTCTCTGCATACTATCAGATCATCTTTGAGCACAGGAATGTGATTAAGCACTGTGCACTTCTAGGTGTAGGCCCCAAAACTAATTTAATGTAATCTTTTGTAAAATTATGCAATGAAAATCTTTCCTACTTTACTTTTTTTTCTTTTCTATCTTCCTTCAACTTTGTTTTCTCCCTTCTCTGTTCCTCCATCCATAAAATGGTTGGGTTTCATATAGGGACCATGTTAAATGTAAAATACAGAGTTTACTACACTAGTTGTTCAATTAGCAGCAGTTCACATTATAAGATTGCTATTGAGAAGGTAACTGGTTCAAGTATCCCAGGTGAGAACTTATTTGTTGTTGACTGGAATAGCCTATAAATTACTTGTTTATTTGATAATAGTCTTTCCTTTTCTTTGGCTATGAGGAGAAAAATAAAATTTTAGAAGCATACTTTCTAATATTATTATTTTGTTAACATGCAGAAAGTCAAGAAGACCAGAAATTGGAAAAAGATAATCTTAGTGTCTATTTAGGGAATTTATGTGACCTTGAATGAGACTTCTAGATGACATTGATGAATGGAAATAAGTTTTCATAGCCAGTTTAGAAAAAGGAAGATTACAGAATCTTAATAATCTTAATAATATTAAGGTGAAAAGCAGAAAAGATAAATTCAACAAATGACAAATTGATGTTGATCTCCTCAGATTACATGCTGAAATTCTCAAGTGTTAGAGTAGGAAAGGGAAAGCAAAGACAGAGAACTTTAATTGAGTTAATTCTGGCATTGAAGGAAGAGTTTTCTGAGTTTTCAAAGGAAAGATAAAAAAATTAATATCACAAAAGAACTTCATTATGTAGACGGTAGCTTTTTTAAATTTAAATATTTTATTGATTTACAATAATGTTTCCAAATTTATTTGGCTTATCACCTTTTTCAGAAAAAATGTTGTCACCTTTTAGAAATCTTTGAAGAAAGAACCTTAGAAGTGTACCTTCTTTCAAAAAAAAAGAAAATATTTTCAGTTGCACCTGAAGCTATTACACTCTTGAATTGTCCCCTCCTCCAAGTCAGCACCATCTACATTGGGCAACACTAGTTTACAATATAATGGACTTGCAGGAACTTTTTTTCATGTCTTTCTATCTTTGTAATAGTCATCATTCCACCATTTCTACCATCAAAGTTTCAGTCCATCCTACCAGCAAAATGATTCCTTGTCCATTCCTCCTGCAGAGAGTCTCCTCCACATTGACTCTGACAGCAATTAGAATTTTTAATTGAGTCTAGGAGTCGCCTTTTGAAAAAGATAGTTTAAATTTGTAAAGCAAATTAAGCTGAGGATTTTTCAGGAGCAAGGGAGAGGGGGGAGTAATATGATCAGGAGAAGCTTGAAAAGCATGGCAAGAACTTGAAATAGATCCATGACTATGCAAATTCTCTGAAACTGGAATGTCATTGGTTCACTGTTCATGATGACATGGGGCATCATGAGCTTGATATTTTTTTTAACTGTAACAATTCTATGCTTCTTTTATAGAAACTGTCTTATACTTTTTTTTTTTACAGACAATTTAATGCTATAATTAATTTTTTTCAGCGGGTATTTTCTACAGGAAAACAGATCTTTCCAAATTTTGTGTTTTACTCTTAAAAAATATTTAAACTACATTTCTCCTCTTCCTTAACCTTTCTCCTGACAATCAAACTTATTGTCATAGGGAACAAATAGTAACTTAAAAGCCTAATTACAAAACAGCGGTATTAATTTTTGGAAAATTGGGTTTTCAAGATTTTGTGACTTTACCTTTTTCAGGATTGCAGTTCAGTAATTTGTAGGACAAAGAAATGATTAATTTCTATCTCAAGTTTCTTGTTTAATAGCTCTTTTTTAAGCACATATGCATATTCCCCTGGTTCATAGTATCCTTTAACAGTTGCTTTTATAGATATTACCCAGGAATTTTGGGAAATGGAATTGATAGCATGTATCAATTTGGGGAGAACAGTTAGGAGAAAGTAAGTTTCATCCATTTTACTTTTAGCCAAATTTCAGTATAAAGCTGTCATAGATATGATGGAAAGAGCAAACTGAAATGTACAAATATAAAGCCATTTGTCAAATGCTTATTTTGTGTCAGTTACTACTGTCAAAAGACAATGACCAGAAAGGAGCTCTTAGGCATATAAGATATGGTATATTTAAAAAAGACTGTGTCAAGATCTGTCTTCTTTTGCAAACAATGAAAATCAAATACCAGGGGCTGGAGAGATAGCACAACAGGTAAGTTGCTTGCTTTGCAGGTGGCCAACCTAGGTTTGATCTCTAGTACCTCCATATGGTCTACTGAACCCTGCTAGGAAAGAATACAGCCAGAATATAGTCAGTATACACCTTTGCCCTGAGCAACAGTGGGTGTGGCACAAAACCCAAAACACAAAAAGCAAAATCATACTCTACCAAATCAATAAAGTCCAGGAGTTTTAGTTTTAAAAACAAAACAAAACATTAAAGCATCGAATAAACTTGGGTAAATAAATTCTGAGCAAAGCATCCACACTTCATGATGTTGAGGAACCTTATCCAACAACCAGTTTAAAGCCTGAAATATATATCACTTGGGAATAAAGAAATTCTGCCTCCAGACTTCCTTTGGATTCAAGGTTACAAATATCAACTCTTGCTAGAATTTCTAGTCTGAGAATTTGTTCTTTAAAATATAGATTTTCTAGTTCCCATATTGCTTAAAAATCTCTGTTCACATGCTTTTTCTCTTGTTTGTATTTTATAATGTATTATATATTTATATTAAAATTTTAATAATAGGCAAGGGATTAAGAAACCTTGCTTTAGGTTTAGAGGTCAAGTTGAGTCATTTCTAATTAAAATCCAGTGAAACTTTCTGGTTAGAAAATTTCATTGAATTTTATTTAGACTGTAGGAAGGAAAAAAAGACTAAGTATGTGGGCGAGAAGACAAGAATATGATTTGCATTCTAAATTTTTTTAAACCAAAAACCAAATCAAAATGCTTCTGGTAATGTGTGTTTGAAGGACACTAAAACTGAAAAATGCATATATATCCTAAGGCAGTGTGTCTGCCTATAAAGATTAGACAGTTAGAAAGTTAAGGGGCAGAGAGGTAAACTCTGTATGGTGGTTGGATTGGGACAATGACTTTATCAATTATATCTAGAAAACCAATTAGTACAAACAAAACAAGGAATAAGTAGAAAGGAATGAATTTCATATAGATATTAGTTATTGATCCAAATAATCAATGCAGAATAGCTTAATGCATTATAATATAGAACATGTTTGTTCTCTCTATATGTGTAGATATATACTTACTTCTTTACAAAATATCTTCATAGGTATTTAAGTGAATTTTAGATAGCTAAGAGTACTGTTTTCTCAAGTTATGCTTTGTGACTCAAATATCAACAAAAAGTGATTGCTAGAGATTAGTATCAAAAACATTTAGATTCTAAAAAAAGCTAGGACACATTTAATAGTAAATGCCATTAAATATAAAATACATATCAAAAATATATTAATACATAAATGTTGTTTTAATATAAATTAATGAGTCCTAGTGTTGGTGTGGGGGTGGTGAGGCCTTTCTTGGCTGGCTGGGCCCAGCTCCTGCAGCCCTTATGGACTGGAGGGTTTGAAGGTTGCAGGGTGACGCAGAAAAATTAATAAAGCAGTCAGATGAAGTTCCAGTAGTCAGCCAGCTTTATTTCACGGTCCTAACCACCATATACATTTTCTCACATGGCTTCTATGCTAAGCTTTTTCCTAGCAGCTACTTCTATGCCTCTTCTCTGGCTCTCTCTGCCTCTGTCTCCTTGTCAGCTGCTCTTCAGGCTTCATTGCTGACTGACTACCTTTTGCTGATTTGATTCTCTCTGCTGATTCTCCTTATTGATTCTCTCTGCAGATTCTGATTCTGATTCTCTCTCAACTCTCCTTCTTATCCCCTCTTTCCCCCAAAGTACTCTTCTTCCCACCCATTCCAGGTGTGGGCAGTTCTGGCTATTCAGGTGGGATAAATAAGAAGGTGGATAAGGGGATATACCCACATTTCCCACCTTTTTTGTATCATTATAGAAGCACTATTGATAAGTCTAGCACATCCAAGTTTCTTTTCATAAGCTTCTCTAAACAAAATCACAAGAACTTTTCGGCAGTAATACAGTTTGAAAATAAGCTGCTACATAAGATACACAATATAACATCATAGCAATTGGGAAACATTCACCAGAATAGCTGAGAACTTTCAAAACTCTAACATGTATTTCCCCAGAATTGTGCAAGCAAATATTAAAGCACTAAAGTTATATACAAAATTTTCTGTTTGCAATGGAGCTTAGAACAAAACAATAAGATTCATTCAGATAAGACACAATGTAACCAGCAACATAGTGACCATTGAAAATAGGGTCAAGATATTAGCCTAGGAAAAAGTTAAGTTTTTGGAGGTAACTCAGGTGCAGGAAGTTCTAAAAGCAGGTTCTCCTTTCTTGGTCTTTAACTTGTCTTGGATCCTACATCTTCTCAATCTTCACCTTCATTGTTAGGCTGTTGAGGTGTCCTCAGTAAACTGCTGCAGGTTAGAAGTCCGAGGTCCTCACAAAAGGCGCCTCTGATAGAGGAAAGAGGGTAGATGGTGGTATCTGGGACTGGGACGCTGTCCAGAGTCTTCAACTCTTTCCCTTTCACTGTCTGCTTCTGTCTCACCTGAGGGAGCCTCTGCCATCATAGGTGGTGGGTCTACTCAGTGAGGCTGGGGGATGAATGGACAGAACCTATGTTGATTGGGAGCATATCTGCTACTTTCACTGGCATTTCACCATATATTCTTCAGCTACTTTTGGTCCCCTCTCTCCTTTTACAATATCAAACTCCACAGTCTCCTCATCTCCAACACTACACAGAAACTTCCTGGGATTGTTTCTCCTAATAGCTATCCAGTGAACAAAGACATCTTTTGTGTTATTTCTGTTGATAAATCCATAACCATTCCGAACACTGAACCATTTAACAGTGCCCAGGACTTGGATTGCCAGAACTGGCTTGTCTACCTGACTCAATGCTTGAGACACGGGGGTATCTTTGGATTTTAGACTCTAAGTCTCCAGAGATGGTAGCTGGCTTATCATTCTTGGTAGATGGGGATCTCTCTGCTTTAGTGCCAGTTGTAAACAATAAATGATCAGTTTTGGGAAAGTTTTTAGATCAATAACTCACCATCACTAGGAAGGCACTCTTCTCTTGTGGCATATGAGCAAGAGAAACTCTAGGGCGCCTGGCACGGAGAGTCAGAGTAATAAATGCAGGTAGATGGACCAGAGCAACATGAAGCAGTTCAGAACAGGAGCCATGTTCATCGATGTACCAGTGAAAAGCATAGCATATGGGCCGGAGAGATAGCATGGAGGTAAGGCATTTGCCTTTCATGCAGAAGGTCATCGGTTTGAATCCCGGCGTCCCATATGGTCCCCCGTGCCTGCCAGGAGTAACCCCTGAGCACTGCCGGGTGTGACCCAAAAACCAAAAAAAAAAAAAAAAAAAAAAAAAAAAAAGAAAAGCATAGCATATTCAGTACAGCTCGAGGGGGCTGTCATGGTGATAATCCACCAAAAGGTCAAGTCACTCACCATCTTGGGTCTAGGGTTCAAGTCAGTGCAGGGTTCAGGTGTCAGTTGTTATTTTATATAATTAAATTAAAGAGTCTTATTGTTGGTGTGGGGATGGTGAGGCCTTTCTCGGCTCAGCCTGACTCCTGCAGTCCCGATGGCCTGGCAGGTCTGAAGATTGCAGGGTGACGCAGAAAAATTCACAAAGCAGTCATATGACGTTCCAGGAGTCAACCAGCTTTATTTAATGATCCTAACCTAGCATATACATTTCCTCACATGGCTTCTATTCTAGGCTTTTCCAAGCAGCCACTTCTCTGCTCCTTCTCTGGCTCTCTCTGCCTCTGTCTCCCTTTTTAGCTGCTCTTCAGGCTTCCTTGCTGACTGACTTCCCATTGCCGATTTTCCTTGTTGATACTCTCTGCTGAATTTCTCTGTTGATTCTGTTTTTGTTTTTGTTTGTCGGCCACACCCCGTGACACTCAGGGGTTACTCCTGGCTGTGCGCTCAGAAATCGCTCCTGGCTTGGGTGATCACATGAGACGCAGGGGGATCTAACCACGGTCTGTCCTAGGCTAGCACACAAGGCTGGTGCCTTAAGCCCTGCACTACCTCTCTGGCCCCTCACTGTTGATTCTAATTCTGATTCACTTCTCTCACTAACTCTCCTTCTTATCCCCTCTCTCCCCACAAACAGCCTCCTCTACCCACCCATTTCAGGTGTGGGTGGTCCTATCATTCAGGTGGTATAAACAAGCAGTTGGGGGAGGTGATATCCACAAATACTATATACTATATTTAAAACATCAAGGAAATCTTTCAACTGTCTTTGCCAGTTAAAGGTTAACTCAATTTTGTATATATCAGAAGAAAGATTTTTCCGTTATCACTTTATATATTGGAAAATTTTTTTGTTAAGCAAAATATTTTTATTTAATTTAGAGGGATGTGAGAAGAGAGAGAAAGGAATACATGAGAGAGACAGGTATTCAAGGGAGAACACACTTCTTTTTCAGAGGGGGAAGACACAGGGAGAGAAAGAGATACATGTTCAAGAGAAAGCACAAACTTGGAAAAAAAGATATATTTGAAACTTCATTAAATTAGTATAACAAAATTTAATGCTACAGTAATAGCAAAAATGTCTAGATACTTGCATGCCAGGAATTGTGAACTGTGAAAGGGAGACTAAAATATCTCATGCACTTATTTATGCACTCAATTATGTGCCAGGAGAGGCTCAAACATATCTAATGGTGAACACTAACATCATAGGATACTATTTTGTTGTGGATTGGCAAAGAAAGATAGGAAATATTCTGTATGTAACATATTCAGCCATTAATTTTATGAGTCAACTTTACTGGATCACTTGGTTCACTTATGTTGTGGTATATTTTGGATCTTTCTTTCTTTCTTTCTTTCTTTCTTTCTTTCTTTCTTTCTTTCTTTCTTTCTTTCTTTCTTTCTTTCTTTCTTTCTTTCTTCTTTCTTTCTTCTTTCTTTCTTTCTTTCTTTCTTTCTTCTTTCTTTCTTCTCTTTCTCTCTCTCTTTCTTTCTTTCTTTCTTTTTCTTTCTTTCTTTCTTTCTTTCTTTCTTTCTTTCTTTCTTTCTTTCTTTCTTCTTTCTTTCTTCTCTTTTCTCTCTTTCTTTCTTTCTTTCTTTCTTCTTTCTTTCTTTCTTTCTTTCTTCTTTCTTCTCTTTCTCTCTCTCTCTTTCTTTCTTTCTTTCTTTCTTTCTTTCTTTCTTTCTTTCTTTCTTTCTTCTTTCTTTCTTTCTTTCTTTCTTTCTTTCTTCTTTCTTTCTTCTCTTTCTCTCTCTCTCTTTCTTTCTTTCTTTCTTTCTTTCTTTCTTTCTTTCTTTCTTTCTTTCTTTCTTTCTTTCTTTCTTTCTTTCTTTCTTTCTTTCTTTCTTTCTTTCTTTCTTTCTTTCTTTCTTTCTTTCTTTCTTTCTTTCTTCTTCCTTCCTTTCTTCTTTCTTTCTCTTTCTCTCTCTCTTTCTTTCTTTCTTTTCTTTCTTTCTTTCTTTCTTTCTTTCTTTCTTTCTTTCTTTCTTTCTTTCTTTTCTTTCTCTCTTCTCTTTCTCTCTCTTTCTTTCTTCTCTTTCTCTCTCTCATTCATTCATTCTTTCTTTCTTTCTTCTTTCTTCTCTTTCTTCTTTCTCTCTCTCTCTTTCTTTCTTTCTTTCTTTCTTTCTTTCTTTCTTTCTTTCTTTCTTCTTTCTTTCTTTCTTTCTTTCTTTTCTTTTCTTTCTCTCTTCTCTTTCTCTCTCTTTCTTTCTTCTCTTTCTCTCTCTCATTCATTCATTCTTTCTTTCTTTCTTCTTTCTTCTCTTTATTCTTTCTCTCTCTCTCTCTCTCTTTATTCTTTCTTTCTCTCTCTCTCTTTCTTTCTTTCTTTCTTTCTTTCTTTCTTTCTTTCTTTCTTCTTTCTTTCTTTCTTTCTTTCTTTTTCTTTCTTTCTTTCTTCTTTCTTTCTTTCTTTCTTTCTTTCTTTCTTTCTTTCTTTCTTTCTTTCTTTCTTTCTTTCTTCTTTCTTTCTTTCTTTCTTTCTTCGTTTCTTTCTTCTTTCTTTTTTCTTTCTATTTCTTTTTTCTTTTTCTTTCTTTCTCTCTTTCTTCTTTCTTTCTTCCTTTCTTCTTTCTTCCTTCCTCCTTCCTCCCTCCCTCCCTCCTTTCCTTCCTTCCTCCCTCCTTTCCTTCCTTCCTTCCTCCTCCCTCCCTCCTTTCCTTCCTTCCTTCCTTCCTTCCTTCCTTCCTTCCTTCCTTCCTTCCTTCCTTCCTTCCTTCCTTCCTTCCTTCCTTCCTTCCTTCCTTCCTTCCTTCCTTCCTTCCTTCCTCCCTCCCTCCCTCCCTCCCTCCCTTCATTCGTTCTTTCATTTTCTTTCTTTTTTGGTCACATCCTGCAGCACTCAGAAATCGTTCCTAGCAGACCATATGGGATGCCGGGATTGGAACTACCATTCGTTCTGGATGGACTGTCTGCAAGTACTGCTGTGCTATCTCTCTGGCGCCAGTTTCTCTTTATTTCTAAACCACCTATTACTTTAGATGAACAATATTTTTATGTTTAAGTAACATTCGAATACACTTATTTTAAATTTTGAAAATTTCTGGCAATTTCTATAGAAATATAATTTATAAAATTATTCTTATCATTCTTCAAATACTTCTTAGATTACTATTAAAAACTAAAATTGTTGGTAAATATAACATACTTGGAAAGTATCAATCTTTAGTGAGATTGATCTAGCTTAATATGAAATTCAGGGGCTAGAGCAGTGGCACAGAGGTGGGACTTTTGCCTTGCATGCGGCCGACCTAGGGAAGACCATGGTTTGATTCCCTGGCATCCCATATGGTCCCCCAAGCCAGGAGTGATTTCTGAGTACAGAGCCAGGAGTTACCCCTGAGCTTCACCTGGTGTGGCCCCCTCCAAAAAAAGAAATTCAATACTGTTTTATATTAATAAATATATCTGATGTATTCACATTAAAATATAAAAATAAAACAACTAGAAAGTGGTTTTAAAAACAACTAGAAAGTTTAGAGAAGTTAATTTTTTGGTGATCATTTTTATAGCAACAGAAGTTACACCCTCAGTGTGTTTACGCAGTGAAATTTTAGAGGTCTATGATCT
Source organism: Suncus etruscus (assembly GCF_024139225.1). Lineage (NCBI taxonomy): Eukaryota > Metazoa > Chordata > Mammalia > Eulipotyphla > Soricidae > Suncus > Suncus etruscus. The sequence continues at coordinate 62,083,967 of NC_064849.1, read as the reverse complement.
CTGCCAAGTTGCAACATAATATGAAACAAAATAAAGTAGCACAAATATAAAGCTTTTAAGTTTTTCAGAGTAAATGAAACAGCTTTATGTTATTGAAAATATATGCAAATATAATTTGTACTTTATGCTGAATTTACACTTATTAAATGACATTCTATTATACTGCAACAATTATATTAGTAGGCAGCTAGAAAAATACAATTAGTATATTGTCAGAATAAAACGCAGAAAATAGCTTAAGAATATGTGCACAAGATACTGTCCAATTACTCTTCAGTTTGACATAGATGAAAACTTATCAATTCAATTGAGCAAGGAAAAACTAAAACTAATTTTTTTGTAGTGTCTGTGAACATTTGGGTATTTGTTATTTTGGCTATATGACACAAAAAAGATATTAATTTTTCAAATTGGAGAGAAAACTTCACAAATATTAGTAAGTTATTCAAATGTCAATTAAAAATGACACAATAGAGTATTCCAAATATCTACATTTATATTTAAATTTATAATCCAATTATTCACACTCTTTGGAAATTACTACAAGTATATCCCATATTTTAGGTAATTTACTTGTAAATACTGTCTCCTTGAATATTCTGTGATTAATATATATGATGTCTATATTGGTAAAAGTACTTAAAGAGAACAAGGCCAAATTGTATGTAATTGAAAAAGGCAAAACTCTAAACCCAGGTCCTCATACTTAAGATCTTCTTGTATTTTTATTTTACTATAAATTTATAATATTTCAACTATCCTTCAAAGTTTCCCTTAAAATATTCTTTCAAGTTTGTGCATCAAATTGGAATGTCAGAAGATTGTAATGCAGGCCACTGAAATTATTACATTCAGAAACCATTTTATAAATGTGAATAAGGATTTTTATAAGAAATAATATAATGTAATATTTAGTTTTAGCTTTGCTAAAGTCGTAACTTATTAGATTGGTAACAGACTTTTTTCTTTTTTACAAAATTATTTTACCTATCAATTATTATACCTGTGCTATTATTTTTATAGGACTTAATCTCTAAATTTCTATTTGCTTCAAAACTAGTTTTCTCTCTTTTAAACTAATTTTTCACAATGATTGAACCCAGAGTGTTGTTTTTTGGTGGTGGGAAGGTTGAACTGGTGAAGGGGGGGGATGTCTCTTTTTTTTATAAACCCAACTACAAATATGTTTGTAATCATGGTCCTTTTTTTGGAAATACATTGTTCTCTTTCCATCAGAAGGAGCATAAATGGTTTTATAAATTCTTAATTTTTATCAGTAGCAGGTTACAAAGTTGTATGGTTTTATGTTGTAGTATGCATAAAATCTAAACAAAACGTAAGTTACAATTATTTTTTTAATCTTTCTGCACAGCCAATTTTACAATCAGAATTAACTGTCAGAATTAACTGTGACCAAAATATGCAGAGCATCAATTTGCAACAGCGTGTAAATATAGGCCTACATGTTGTGAGATTAATATTTTTCATGCACATCAAATCCGAACAAACATTTTTTCAGTCATGCCAGACCTCAACACTGTCAGATTTATATGCCCTTCACAACCACGACCAAGAAATTCACAGTTTGTAAAAAGATTGATTTGATGAATGACAGAAACTGACAAGCACCAACTTTAGATATCATTTCAAATATTCCAGATTCAGAATGTAGGTGGAAAAACATGCATTGAAATATACAACTTAGTATATCAAGAATCAGATTTTAGTGATGAAAATATTAATGTATTTATCTCCTTAGAAATAAAATAATCAGTTCAGAGAGCTATTATTAGCTGTATCACTTTTGTTAAGTCACCTAGTAATTTTTTTTTCAATTAAAATACAAGGATATTTAGCTCTCTGGAACAAGTTTTCTGTGAGTATTAAATGTTAAATTAATATAAAACCACTAATGCAGCCTGGCTGAAAGTAAATACTTAGTAAACATTTCTTCTCAGCTTTTGTTACATTGATTTCTTTTCACAAAAGTGAACAAGAACTGGAACCAGAGCGATAACACAGCAATAGGGCATTTGCCTTGCACACTGTTGACTCAGGATGAACTTGGGTTTGATCCCCGCATCCCATATGGTTCCCCAAACCAGGGACAATTTCTGAGCTCATAGCCAGGAGAAACCCCTGAGCGTCATTGGGTGTGGCCCAAAAACTAAAAAAAATAAAAATGTGAACAAGAACTGTGCTATTTAGTGTGCAAACTACGTGTAGTTAATCAAACTATTGATAGTTGAAGTGATGCTACTTTGAATTGAAATATATGTTAACTGTACAATACTCCCAGATTTTGAATGCATTAGTAAGCAAAATATTATTGATAAGCTATGTCACATTTTTTATTACATTGTGATGCTGTAGGAATCAAAATGATCCTAAATTCATGGATCAAATTAAAAAATCTTAATTTATATAGAAAACTAGAAAGATCTTAGTAACTTTTTAAAAAGTTACCAGATATTCTAAAAGTCTATTAGAGCAAATTAGAGCAACTAACACATATTTTTCACTAAAATTCTTAGAGTTACAATGTAAAAAATACCTTTTCCCCTACTGATTTTTTAAGTATGATTTTAAATATTGGAATAAAGTTGATAAAATCATATTGTAATCCCTGCTCTCTCTGCCCTGCATTTAATAACTACATCTGGCAGCACTCAAGCACATATTCTTTACAGCTAATGGAGTCAAGTGTCTCCCTGAACTATATCAGATTTATTGAGGTCTTGACCAGACAAATTCCTTAACCTAGAGAAGGCTTTAGTCAATTTCTCAGAAGGGAGAGAAAGAGTTATAAGAGGATGTACTAATATTAGCTAGTCTGATCAGAATTGGTATTTCCACTCTGTAATAAAGCAAAACCATACTTTCTTCTTCGAAAATATCGTGGTTCATAGAGATGGTACAGCAGATAGGGTACTTGACATTCAATCACAGCACAGCATATGGTAACCTGAGCACTGTCAGAAATGATCCCTGTGCACAGAAACAGAAGTAAGCCCAGAGAAATGCTGAATGTTGCCCCAAACCAAGCAAACTACATTTTAAACATAATTGTAAGATGAGCGGAGGTCTCTCAAATAGTGTTCCTGGGGCCCCAGGCTAACAGGTCTCACAGATCACTGCTCACTGCTTGAGGATGGATTACTGCTTTGGACAGTTTTTATTAGATCCATGCCTGGATTCAGTGCTCAAAGGGCAACTATTGGTATGCTTGGAGATTTAGGAGGACGCATGCAGAAGTGGGGACCAGATGCATGTGTGTCTGTCCTATATGCTATCTCTCCGGCTCTAAATTTTTATTGAAGTGACACTGGATTACAAGAATGTAAGTGAAGTATTAGTAGACTATCCTTCCACCGTAGTTCTTTTTTTTTTTTTTTGTATTTTCAGCTACACTGGTGACACTCAGAGCTTACTCCTGGCTCTGCACTCCTGGCTTGGGGGACCAATGGGACGCCAGGGCATCAAACTGCGGTCCTTCCTAGGTCAGATGCATGCAAGGCAAATGCCTTACCACTTTGCCACCTCTCTGGCCCCCTACCACCATAGTTCTACTAAATTATTTTTTCTCTCCCAACCAGTAACATCAATTATGTAGAGAAACCTCAGTGACTAAGGTTGATTTTATTGGACAAATCTGTGACTAAGAGTTTGTTTTCTTCCCTTTCTATGTTTCTTCATGTAAATGACTAAGTTAATCTGGCATTTGTTTTTGTCTTCCTGATAATTATGCTTAGCATGATCCCATCTGACTCATCCATGTTGTCACAAAGGGCTAAATTTCACTTTCCCTTATAACTGTGTAGTATTCTATTGTGTATATTCCATAATTGCTGTATACAATTCATCTGCTGTGTTCTTGGGTTGCTTCCAGATCATTGTTATTATAAATAGTCCTGCATTGAACATTAATATGCATATGTATCTTACAATTAGAGATTTTTCATTTCTTATATAAATACCAAGAACTGGAAATTTTGAATCATGTGTATATAATACAGCCATATATTTTTACAGTCTATTTTTAATTTTCTTAAAAAACTTTTTCATACTTTTTCTGTAGAGAATTGATTAATTTATATTCCCACTGACAGTTAACAAGGATTCCATTTCTTCTCATTTCCATCAGCACTTTATTCTAGGCCTTTTATTTTTTTTTGACACACCCTGCTTTCTTCAGGGCTTATTCCTGGGTCTGGCCTGAGTAATCTCCCTTGGCATGGATCAGGGAGTCCCTATCTATGCCAGGTTATCCCTGTGGTGCCAGGGATGGAATAGGGGTTGGCTGCATGCAATGCATATCTCACACACTATACTATTGCTCCAGCCCAGATTCTAGTTTTTATATATCTATTTAAGCACCATGATTACAAACATGTTTGAGATTGGGCCTCAGTCATAGAAAGAACACCCTTTTCACCAGTGTAAATTCCCACCACCAATGCCCCCCTCCTCTACCTTCTCCCACCCTTTGCCTGTATTCAAGACAGGCATTCTACTTTTCTCACTCATCAACATTGTCATGGTAGTTCTTAGTATAGTCATTTCTCTAACTGCATTCACCACTCTTTGTGGTGAACTTCACATCGTGAGCTGGCCCTTTCAGCTCTCATCTATTGTCTCTGAGCATTATTACAATAATGCCTTTCATTTTTTTCTTTTATTCCCATTTCCTCCAGGATCTCATGTTTCATTGTACAGAGGTTCTCAAAGTAGTTTCTGATTACCCTTTGACCACTGTAAATATCTGTGGTGATCTCCCCCTTTTCATTTCTAATTTGGTTTATTAAGTTTCTCTCTCTTTCTTTCTTTGTGAGTTTTACTAGTGGTTTATCAATCTTGTTTATTTTAGAGAGAGCCAACTTTTGCTTTCATTGATCTTTTGGGATTGTTTCTTCGGTTTCCATTTCATTAATTTCTACTCTACGCTTTGTTATTTCCTTCTGCCTACTTATTTTGGATTCATTTTGTTGATCGTTTTCTAACTTTATAAGCTATGTCATTAAGCTATTTATGTAGGCCCCTTCTTCCTTCCTGATGTGTGTTTGAAACTTTGAATTTGAAATTGTGTTTGTTCCGACTATTCAGATGTGTTTCTTGTAGGCAGGGGAATGTTGGATTCAGCTTTTTGATCCATTTTGTCACTTCATGTCTCTTAACTGCTGCATTTGGCCCTTTGATGTTGAGATAATTGTCATGGGATTTAGAGCCATCTTTGTGTGGAAGTTTTGTGTGTCTTTAGGCCTGTCTTGTCTTAAAGGAAACCTTTCAGTTTATCTTTTAAGGCTGGTTTTATGTTTGTAAAGTTTCTGAGCTGCCATTTATCCATAAAGCTATCTATACTTTCTTCAAACCTGAAAGTGAGACTGGCTGGGTGCAGTATTCTAGGTGAAGTATTCATTTTGTTGAGTTTTGTCATTATATTCACCACTGCCTTCTAGCCTTGAGGGTTTCTTGTGACAATTCTTCTGTAAATCTTAAGGATGCTCCTTTGAATGAAATTTCCCTTTTTGATCTTGCTGCTTTCAGTAGTCTATCCTTATCTGTGGGATTTGTCATTGTGACTAGGATATGTCTTAGGGTGCTTTTCTTCAGGTCTCTTTTAGCTGGTTTTCTTTAGGCATGCAGGATTTGATTGCATGCAGTCTTTAGCTCTGGGTTTCTTTGTAATCATGTCCTTGACTGTTGATTCTTCCTGGGAATTTTCTTCCTGGGTCTCTGGGACTCCAATGATTCTTATGTTGTTTCTGTTTAGTTTATCAAAGACTTCTATTTTTATCTATTCACATTCTTTGAGGATTTTTTCGATTGTCATATCATTAGCTTTAAAGTTCCTTTCCAATCTCTTCAGTTGTATAAAGTTGTTTTGCATCTCATCTTCCAGCTTATCTCATCTTTTAGAGAGCTTCCATCTTTGTCCTTAGCTGCTGTTATTCTGTTTGAGTGGCTTTCCATTGAGGTTTTTATTTAATCTACTAAATTTTTCAGTCCTCTTTTTCTCAATATGGAGTTTACTGATTTCTATCTTTGTGATCTGTTCAGACTGATCTATGCTTTCTTTGAGTTCTATGAGCGTCCTCCATATTTCTTCTCTAAACTCCTTAACTGAGAGGCTAACTAGGTGGTTGGTACTTTTTGGGTCATCAAAATTGTCATCTTCATTCTCTATGCATAGTGCTGTCCTGAGTTATTTCCCCATTGCCACACTTGTAGTGTGGTTTTTACTATTTGTTGTGGTGGTATTCAGGGGCTAGAAGATGCGTGTGGCCGCAAAGTAAAGCAAAAAGCAGTTAGGGAATAAGGTAGCAGCCATTTCTCTCAAGAAACACTTTGGTGATCATTTTATTGATTTGTTGAATGTGTTTAATAAATTCACTGGTTCCGCTGGACCAGTCTGCACTGAGCTCCTCCTCTTACACTCATGTTGTAAGCTGCTTGTTGGGACTCATAGTGCTTCCTTGACTGTGTTCCAGATCTTAGTTTTTTTAATATATAAATATATTATTAATACATAATATTAAATATCAAACCATCAATTTTAATAGTAATAATTCATTTTATTTACGATTTATATAATATATTTATATATTAAATATTAAATATTTATTAATATATTAATTAATATCATATAATTAATATTAATTAATATTATATTAAATATTAAATAAATATATAATATATAAATATATTCATATAATATTTCTGTATAATTTATTTTAAATTTATTTTTAATAATTAATAATTTTATTATTAATAATAAATTATTAAATATATTTATAACATACATATAAATATAAAATATATATTCATATATTCATATAAATATATATGAACCATTTTCTCAGGTTTGAGTAGATTTTTAGTGTTTTATTTTGAATTTCCATGGTCATAAGTGATATTTTACACGGCCATTTGAATTGCGTCCTTGGTAAGATATCTCACTCTCTCTTTATATTATTTGTTATGGGGCTTATGTTTTGTTATTGAGTTTTATAAATTCTTTATATATCTTGGATAGTATCACTTTTCAGATGTATAGTATTAAATATTTCCTCCATTAAATAAAAATTTAATTGATAGTTTCATGAAATATTTTTCTTTTATTGAAAGTTTTTTTTCACTGTGAAGAGGCTTTTGGTTTGATGCCATCTTATTTGTTTATTTTTTGCTTTTGTTTCTTTGCCTATGGAGTCCAGCCAATGAAGATGCTGCTATAGTCATTATCATAGATTGTTTCATTCAAGGTTCCATCATTTTATTTTTTCAAGTCTAATATCAAAGTAATTAATACACTTTGAATTAACTTTTGTGCATGTGAGATATCATGTTATAATTTTATTTTTTTTGCATGTGTTTATGTGGTTTTCCCAGCATCATATATTAAAAGAGATTTTCCTTTCTCCATATTATATTCTTTATACCTTTATTGTAATTCAACTGTCAATATATGTAAGAGTCTATTTCTTCCCTGGGCCTCTCATAGTGTTCCATGCCATAGCAAGCTGTGGCCCCGAACCATTGCCTGGCTCTATCAGTGGGCTTTGTGCACTGAAGCGGGTCACACAGTGAAAAAAAAAAAGAGTCTATTTCTGGGTAAAAACTTACTTTCTTAAAAGTATGATTATTTTTTCTTCCTTTGAAATATTTAAAAAATACTCCTCTAAGTTAGAAAATATTTATTTTTGAAACTTTCCACTCAGTTGTGGATGATGACATCATGCCTCTGTAGCTAGAGATCTTATTATTTCCATAGTTCATAGGACGAATGCTAGGAGAGTTTTTCTTTACAGTTCTAAAAGTTCTGTTCCATCATTTTTGCAGTAATCAGTATTCTATAATTAGTGGTCTTGGTTTTTGCTCATATCCTAAGACAAAGCCTAGGATAGAGTCTTTTGGTATGGTTCCTAAAGTTCTGCTCAGTCGCAGTAGTCAAAGTCAAACCTCTAGGATTAGAGATCTTGGTTTTTGTACAAATCCTAGGCCAAGTGCTAGGCTAGGAACTTCCTCATTGGTCCCTCAACAGGTTCTGTACAGTCCATGTTTGTCAAAAGTCAGTCTTCTGTAGTTAGCGACTTTGGTTTTTGCATAGAGCAAAGGATGACATGTCGCCTGATTGTTTCATACCATTAGGTGATGAGATAGAGCAATCCTCTCTTAGATCTTAGTTCATCTCTTAGATGTTGCTGTTTCCTCATGTCAAGATGTCATATCAAAACTGGTGCAAGTTGGTGCCAGACCGGTATTAGGAATTTCCCTGGGAGGAGTTTGGTTCCTGGTGCTGTTGCTGGGACCTGTGTCGGTTCCACGTTTGGTATTCTTATGTTTTCTACTCATTCCAACGTTGTTGTTATTGGTATGACCAAGAAAACACACAGATAAAACAAACACACACATCTGACTACAATTTTTCAATGTGGCATTTGCCTAGAGTTGAACATCAGCATGTGATGTCAAGGATCTCAAGCCCTGAGTAGGGCAGAAGATTTGTGAATGAAGCTTACCAAGATGATCAGAAAAAAATGCTAAAGCCTAATTTCACCCCACCAAATCAAAGAAAGCAGCCTCATTTTAACCTTCAAATGCAGAATTTTTCAGAATCTGGGTAATTTTACTTTAGGTTTAAAAAAATTATGAGATTAGTATATGGTAATCAACAGAAAAATATGCAGGATAAGAAAGTAAAACAATGTTTTCTTCAGTAAGAATATGAATTATTTCAAACATATACATAATCACCTATGTGTTTGTTTGGTAATGATGTATAAAATATAGTTCTATTTGTGGGTCATGAATTTGAAAAAATACAATGTTGATTAATAAGAGATCTCCAATAATGTCTCCTAAATAGGTTTTAAGATAATGGATAGAGCTAGAAGAGAAGTTTAATTGGCTTTTATCTGTAAGAAAACTTCAACATAGGAGTAATGGAAAGTAATAGAATATTCATTTAGCACTTATGTTGGATTATATCAGAGGTTCCCAAACTTATTTGTTGAATTGACTCCTTTACATTAAAAAACGGTTATCACTCTCTTGCAAATATGTCTCCTTTGAGCAAAATCCTTACCCATTGCTCCTGTGTTACTGCTCCCACATTCCTTTTACGTCTTCGTTAGGGGGCAGAAATAATGCACTAGGAAACATTGTATTAGATATCCCAAACTGCTTTTAGTGGCTTAAGCTTTTATTATTATTTTTGTTTTAAAATACCTTTTATGTACATATATGTGCATGCACAGTGTTTATATTTTGAATATGCTTGTAACTTATAGAGGTATCCAGAATTCCAATCTAGTATCAGATGCCTGCAGCACTTTGACTATTTGTCTTTTGGCTATTATGTCTTTTGGCTTCCAGACTGGAAGCCTAAATTTTTATGCCTATTCATATTGCAAGTGACAGGTGAAATGAGGAGAAACTCTAAGAGATGAGTGTACTTTCTTCTTTATACTCATATTGGTCACCCAGCTAAGTGTTTTGGATGCAAGGACTGATAAAGGTTGGAAGGTAGACACATGTGTTCTACTAGTTCTTCTCAGCACTTGTCAGAAGACAACTTTACCTAGACAGCATGGGCATTTATTCCTACCATCCAATTTCTCAGGATGTTGTGGAATTCAGACATGAGTGAGGAATTACTCTTTTTAGGAAAAGAAAATCAGGTCTAACATCTGTCTGCGGAGAAACTTTATAGGTTATTGCCTTCCATTGCAAAATTGTGTTTCAGGAGAAAATAGTGAAGAGAAACAGTTTTATTCAGAGATGATGCTGAGGGAAATAGAGAAAGGACCTGTAATTTCTAGCAGAGTCAAGGGTACTCCCTAAAGAGAAAGACAGGTATGACACATCTCAGTTTGAGATGTGGATGACCCCCCCCCCAAAAAAAAAGGGAAGCAGGTTCCTTTGCAAATTTATTTATTTTTTCTTCTCTAGTTTTTATTTAGGCATCATAATTTGCAATAATGTTAATGACAGTTTCATTCACACAATGTTCAACACTATAACCACCACAAGTGGTGCCATCATCTCTCCGCAAGTGTCCTGAAGTCCCCTGCTTCCTGTATCCTTCTCTCCTTTTGCTAGACTTAGTTCATTAGGCTGACTTTTGCAGTGTAAGTCTTGTAGATTTTCTCCAAAGATGCCCTTACTTGTGACTTTCTATGGTGATAGAGTTGATAGACAGGATATTGGTGAAAGGGAAGAGGTTTGAAATTTTGTTGGTCCACCTTCATGTTTTCATTATAGTCTTTCCTGTATAAAGAAGGTTCAGATTTATCTGAATGCTGGCATTGGTTAGAGTCTTATTGGTTATCCACAAACTGGGCCAAGCCTTCGTGCTTTTTTGATTTTTAAGTGCTAATGATAGAATAACTTCTTTTGATCACATATTGCTTTATTACGTTCCAATAACAAGTTGCAAAGCCCTCTCTTCCTCATTTGTCTGACTGCTTTAAACTGTAAGATAAGGAGTTATTCACTTCAGTTAGTGTGGAAAGGAAAGAAACCTGGAGAAAATTGTGTATTAGAAGAATGGGTGACTTATTTCTTTAATTTAGTAGTGTGGGTGTGGAAATGCCTATGTTTCTTCTAAAGCAGTACTTTGCTATTTTTGTGTTGTTTCTATGACCTGGTTTTACTCACACATTATTGTCCTTAGGAGAATCATAAACTATTAAAGTAATATAGTCTTAATGATGTTGAATTTACATTTGTTTCCCTTGCTTTTGTCTTTCCCATTTACTTCTGATGATGATCTTAAATTGTGAGAGACACTTCCTATTTTGATTTTCCATTGAATTGAACTTAGAATTATATCACACTTTCAAACTCAGAATTAGGAAATTTAAGTCGGATTTTTCTTGCAGCTAGTGTAGGTTGTCTCTCATATGTACTTGGAGAGCTAATTCTGGATGAGTAGGAAGATTGAAGAAGAATACTATCAGAGCAGTTATGTGTCTTCTAGGTACAGGATAGTCTTGGTATCCTTCCTAGTCTCAATTGCTGATAGGAAGTAGATCTTCAGAGACTTAATCTTAACACAAATAATATACATATGGATTTATGCACAACAGCGGAATCCCTTAATAAATTATGCCTCTTTGGGATAATTTGTCATGACATCTAACTACCACTGTTTTTCTCAGCTCATGAAAGTCTCCTGTCACATATTTATTTACTTATTTTTAATCACACCTAGTGGTGTTTAGGGATTATTTTGTCTCTATGCTCAGAGATTATTCCTGACAGTTACATACAAAGTACCAGGGATCCAGCTACAAGAAGGCAAAAGTCTTAATGCCCTGTATATTTCTGTAGCCCTGAAATACTTTTCTTAGATATGTTTGAAGAAAAAAAGGATCTCGATAAATTTTATTCCACTAGAAATGTTTTACAAATTGTTATATAAAGTATATTTTTAATTAGTTTCAAACTATTAACAAATGATAATGACATTTATTTATTTTTCTTGGCCAGGAATATATCTTCCAAGATAATATTCCACTGATAATTTGACAAAATTAGAATTTGTGCCTAGAAATCACGCTGCTCAGGTATGAACTAAATATGTCAACAAAGAAGAAAGTAAGACATGCAGTATTTGTGTATATGGAATCTGATTTTTATTTCTTTCTAAGTTAAGTAAAGTATATTTTAATGATAATTTCTAAAGCTTTCTGTGGGACTTTCAAAATCTCCATTTTGTTACATAATACTTTGATGTTTTTAATTTTATAAGAAATTTTGATGACAAATTTTCTTTCTGTGTAAATTTTATTTCCTTTCAGATTATTTATATGACTTCAAAAAAACTGTAGTTTAGAATTTTTTTTAAGAAATATTACCTGGAAAAAAAAAGAAATATTACCTGAACTCTCTTATATCACCTGAGATATAATTTCTCTGGTCAAAGTTGTAAATTTATTTCATTAAAAATATAATTCATTACAATTGCAAACTTCTTAAACTTCATTTTTTAGCAAAACTATTTTGACATTATTTATTTAGAATTTAAAATTAAATTAAAGTTTTGCTGATATTAATGGAAAAGAGGAAAGCACATTTTGAATTGTATGATTTTTTTTTATCATGTGACACAAGCATGTTACTCTTAAGAAACTTGTTTATTTTCTCTAAGCACAACTTCAAAATCATGTTTACCCTTAGAAATTTTGGAAAACTTCAGTGCATTCTGAATTCTGGCTATTGATTTAAAAATCACTAATAACTTATTAGATACTCTTGAATTTTTATTTTTGGTTACAACTTCCTTTCTTCTCTTCTGTACTTTTTTTTTTCTCCTATACATGCATTCAACTGCCTTTTTATTAGTTGATGATGATTGTGGCTATAAAATGTGATCTGTAATTATAGACCCGTTTGAAAGAAACCTTTGTCATTCAAAATCCATGATTTTAATCTATACTGAATATTACTCTTCATCTCAGGTTTAATTATTATACAAATGTTTATTCTCTTTATATATATAATATATATATCCTTACATTTATATCATCTTAAAAACAGAAATCTTTAGTACTTTTTATTGTTCATCTATTTTTTCAGTAATGAAAATTTCAAGTATGGCTCTAAAATAAAATAAAATTATTCATTTAATTATCAAGTTGAATTTAATTAGGAATCCCCAAAATATAGAAACAATTCTTATATGATGGTAATGAAGTAAAAAGAAAGCTATATAGAATTCCATGTTGCCCAGATGAGGCTAGAAGACAAGTAAATTAAAGGCTCCCTGAATAGAAAATAGAAATATTGTGCCCACTATATAGGGAAGAAGTTAAGACAGACTATTTGGAAATTGATTTGTCCAGGGAAATAGGGTATCTTATAAACACTTCACAATTTATTTTTCTCAAAGTAAGCAATAAGACTACTGGGTCCTCTTCCACTCAGACTCGGAGCTGAACCACGCCACCTGTCAGGAAGAAGGGAGGGGCGATTGACCCAGGCATGACTGGAGGACGTGGGAATGGCCAAGCCTCAGTGACTGCAGCCATCATACCCACCTAGAGCCGCACTGCAGAGAAGGGACCCAGCCCCATGCCACAGGTGACAAAAGAGGGCTGAAATCTGAAGGCATTACACTCCAAGCCAAATCACCAAATGCAAAGAAATATGGGTAAACCAAGGAAGACACTAAAACTAGGATATGGAGAGAAATCCTAGCAAGTTTCCAAGTTCACCAAAATGCACAGGCTCAATAGATGAGGACCTAAAAGCAGCAATGCAAGCCATGGCAAAAGAAATCAAGGAATCACTAGCCAGCAAGTTCAAGAAATTTGTAGATGAACAAATCAAGCAACTTAAAGAACTTTTACAGAAGATGAGAGATTCCATATAAATAGAATTAAAGAAAATAAAAAACGTCTTAGCAAGCCATAATAGCAGAATTACCCTGTTGGAGAATCGCATGGAAGAACTTAAAGAAAACCTGCAAACCAAAACTGACAAAGAAGCCAATAAGGAAATAAAAGTTAAAGCATTGGAAGAAAAAGTTAGGTATTTAATGAACAAAGACAAAAGCAATAATCTACTTATTGTAGGTATACCAGAAGAGGAGAAAATAAGGAAAGGGGAATAATAGCAGAAAACTTTCTCATCCTCCTGAAAGAGTCTCCAGTGCAAAACCAGAGAGTGAAAAGAGTCCCTAATAAAATAGACCCTAATAAACCAACACCAAGACATATAGTAATCCAAATGGCAAAAAAACAAAGAGAAAGATGAACTCCTTAAAGCAGTAAGGGAGAAATGAAACCTCAAGTACACAGGAAGGAACGTAAGAATCAAACCAGATCTTCCATTTGAAACAAAGTAAGCAATAAGCTTTGGAAAGACTTCTTTTTTTTGGGGGGGGGGGCACACCCGGCATTGCTCAGGGGTTACTCCTGGCTGTCTGCTCAGAAATAGCTCCTGGCAGGCACGGGGGACCATATGGGACACCGGGTTTCGAATCAACCACCTTTAGTCCTGGATCGGCTGCTTGCAAGGCAAACGCCACTGTGCTATCTCTCTGGGCCCGGAAAGACTTCTTAACTTGGAGTCATTTGTATATTTATCCTTTATTCTATGTGTCAGAATTTCCAAGTCTGCTTATTATTTTTTCTGTATTATTGCTTATATTTATACTAGCTTTTCCCATTTGAAGACAACGTTCTAGATTCAGAACTACTCTTAAGTGAATGATACTATTCCAAAAACCATCCCAAATATCTTTCAAGAATCTATATAGAATCACATATATTGGTAAGAATATTAGGATATCTTAAGCTTTTTAAATTTATTTAAGCTATTTTTATTAGCCTATAGGAGGGATACAGGCCAGTTTCAAACCAAGTTACTAGCATACAAAAACACCAAAGAGGATTTTAAAATTTAAGACAGCTGTAAAATCCAAGTGTTTGCACCCTACAAAAGTTATAGTATCAGCAATAGTGCCAAGAATTCCTGAACTATGAAGCTGCATTTGTGACCACACAACAACTCTACGTTTTTTTTTACTACTGTAATTACCATAGGAACACATGAATTTAGATGCAAATATGTATTTAAAGCTATCTAATGTTCAGAAGCAAGGAAATAGCAGAATGTAAAATCACCCCACACACCATATCTCCAAGTCAGGTAAATGAGAATGTGTTTAAATCAGGGTCACACAAGAAATAATCCAAACCAGGCTAAGGGTGAAACACTTGTAGTCTGGCTGTCTTCTACCTAGTATGGAGCCCACTTGACTGCCAGAACTACCATTTTTATTGAGTACAGAGACCACCCCTGAGTGGGGCAGTAAACCCACCCAGGTTTACAAGTAAGACAATCTCTGTTTGGGGGGAAATTCAAGTTGAAAACAAAAATAAAATAAAAAAAACAGGGATGACCTTTGTTTTGGGTAAGATAAGATGTAACCCGACAGCAGAATAATAAACAAGCAACAATAGTTTACTAAATCTGTTGACTTATCTTGATTAAATCTTAATAATGTCATTACAAGTTTCAATAATTTTCAAGATTTTCTTCCTGTTGTAATATTTTTTCTTTTCTAATACTTTTATTCTCACTTGCCTGGAAACAGATCAACTTGATCAACTTGTCAACTATGTGATACATATTTTTGAAATAAATTAATTTATATTTAAAAATAATACCAGGTATTTAGATGACCTAAACTTGAATCTACTCTAATAGTCACAAAGCACATTACTAGATTGAATCAATAAAAAGGGGATGGCTAAATGATATACCTATAAATAAGTACTTTTGTAAATACAGAAAATAATTATTATATATTATATATATACATATGAAAAAAAGGACTTCCTTGCTTTTATTATCTGTCTCTTGGCTTACTCTTTCCAACAACTCCAACTTTTAAAATCTTATACATTGTTCTTTATTTGTAAGCAATGGTGTTATTTATCACAGTGGAAATACCAACAAATTCTTATTAAGAATGATTGGGAAAGAATAATGTATTTTATTTATATTGACTCAACATAAGAATCTAAAGGTACCGTGATGAATATATAGTATATCCAGTTAACCTCTAAAAATTAACTTGTCATTAGTTTAATATTTAATGGAATTCTAATTATTCAATTTTATCCTGGTGTCAAATAGCATCTTTGGCATACCATTCTTTGAACTAGGTATTAAACATGTAAATTGTGGTCTGTTAAAATGATTTGACATCTAATAACCACACAACATAATTTGTATTCTTATATTTGAAAGAGCATAGATTTAACTTCATTTGTATTCTTATTATTTGAAAGAGCATAGATTTAACTTCATATCTACAGTTCAACAATTATTTTGTGAGATAGAATACTTTTCTGAAGTTGGATAGGCAAAAGAAAATCTAGGAACATATGACATCTACTTAGAATTTTTATAAAATTCATTAATGTACCTCAAACTAGCATTGTATGAAAGTAAAAATTTAGCATTAATAAAGTACTCTGTTTTAAGTTTTATCTTTCTGAAGTTCATGAAATCTCCTTAATGTATCTGCTGTAAGTCTTCTACACCAGACAGAAAGTACAAAGGTTTTAAATCATGTGAATCTTCTCCAAATGGATTTAAAATATGATTATGTATAGCTATGAAATACAATCAAATATTTTTATTTTAATAAGTAATTTAAGATTCCTATTATAAACTGCCCTGAAATCTTGGTGAAAACAGAACTTACCATCATCTTGGCAATATACTTTTGCTTTTAAAATTCTTATTCTGATATATTTTGGTTTAGTGCTTTAATTATTTTGTTTTGTTTCAGGGCCACACACATATTTGCTCAGGGATTACATTTGTCTCTATGCTCAGAGCTCAATCCTGGCAAAACTGGGGATTGACAGTGTGGGAGAGCAAATGTGGTTTCAGGAATTGAACCCTGGGTCAACTTCATGGAGGACAAATGCCTTACTTGATGTACTATCTCTGGCCCTTGATTTAGTTTTTAATCAGGTTGGTTTCAATAGATTAAAATTTATGCTAGAACTGACCAAGGTTGTACAATTTAACTAAGGATAGCATTCTGTACTCAGCAAGTTTTACAGGGCAGAAACTGAAATATATTCATAGAATAGAATCAAAGCTCATTTATGTGTTGATTAACTCTGGGAAAGTCACATGATCTCTCCAAGGCAGTTTTCTTCTTCAGTATGAGTGGAAAATCCTCTAAATCATCATCAGAAAATTATCATGCATAGGCAACCTTGATAGCCACCCATAATTCACTTCCAGACTTTGCTAGTTTATTCAATACATACTTGCTTTTTCTATTTATGAAAATCTGGGATATTTTTATATTCTAATAAGATGTGTTTAAGTATTTGAATTTCTCTTCCCAAGTACAAAATATTTAACTATTTAGTACATTAATTAAGAGGTCTAATTAATTTATTAAAAAGTGTTTAGTTTGGGATAAACTACTGGATTTATTTGACAAAATGATTATGGTGTGATTGACTTACTCCATGAGAAAATAAAAAATTATGGCTCCTTATATATACACAGCCAGTATTATCTCACCCAAACTCTACAGGTTTATAGAACCCTTAAAAATTTATATTTATAGATTCAGCTGAGGCAGGAAAAGGTTAACTTAGATGACTTTTTTTTTTTTTAGCAAGTCTAAGGCAGCTCAACAACTCTTAACTGTAAAAAATATACCTTTGGAGTTGCTAGGGGAATAGATGAAAAGCATTTGGGAAAATCTAGTTTGGAAATGACCTCTAGATTCCATTTCCCTAGCTGCTGGAAGAGAAATTTATTTGAGAAGCAGGGCATTTAAGCTCTTGGAGATTAGGGTGTGTGTTTGAGCCAAGACATTGTTGGTTGCTACTTGACGAGGTGACTTATTTGTGGAGTGGGACTGACAACTGCGTTGGAAGCTAGGTGATCTTCGCCTGCGGCACTGAGCTATAATGGTAGACACATGTGCAAGATTAATGGGAAACCAGGCTTAACAGAGTGTTGAAGTGTTAAAGAGGGAACTCAAAGACCTTGTCCATCTGGATTGACCTTCAGGTTGAAACTAGGTACTTAAGTGGCAATACATGCTGTTTGCCTTGGAGTGCTCCTTGGTCACAGGGAAATCTGATTTTTTTTCTGATTTAAATCAACTCTTCAACATGAAAAGTTAACACAAACATCTAGCCTGGGGTTTAAAAATGTATTCAACATGAAAGTCTTGAAAATATTTAATACTTCAAATAATTTTCTCTAGCTTCTGAAATATCCTGCACTAAAAATGTCTTTCTGCTGAAGTATTTTCTAAAATATTAGTTTCCACTTTTACTTTTTGCTCCCAGGACAACACTTCCTCTGAACCAAAACAGCTCCTTTATTTTTCTTTTTTATTTTTTCCCTGCTTCTGAAATAGCCCCTCCTGAAGACATAAACAACTTGGCTTGATGGTTAGCCAAGACTCTGTCCTGCCACAGATCTCCTCCTACTCTTTCATTTCTTACCCCAAGGAACAGTAAACATGAATCCTAACCCACCAATGCAGCCCCAGAACTAAGAAGATATACACTGCGGCGAAACAGTAGGTAGAAATAAAAACAATGCCTCAATTTGATAATATTAAATGTGTTGGGAAGAGAGTTTCCAAGAGAAAGGATAAATAACCTACATAATGAAGAATTAGTTAGCAGTGTTATGTAAATATTGTAGCAGCATCGATGAGGAGGTAAGCAGAAGTATTTTAAGACACTATATTATACAATACACTGTGCGCTGTTTCCTGGTGATAAGGTTTTTAAAGCATCTTTATAAGCTCTTCTTCTCTGTTGTGACAGGATTATTTTTGCACCTTTGGAAAGCAACTGAAAAAGGAAGCCTGGAAAAAAAAATCCTGCCTAACAAAGCAGCTCTACTCAAATAGCTTAAGTTATAAAAAAAGAATAGATTCAAGACATAAGAATAGATTTCAGATAAAAGATTAAAACATAAATATAATTGATATCCTTATTTTTTGAACCAGATTCTGTATTCTTGTCAGTTGACTGAAATCCTAAATTGGTGAGATGAGATGGTTTTGAGATTAGCATTCCACTTAGTTTTAGATAAGTACTGAAGAAAGTATCTCAGAAATATACACAGAAACAATAATACATGTAATAAATAAAATTGGGCTAGTATATGAATTACTCCAAAAATTAAATTAAAAAGTAATTATATTAGTTTAAAGCACTGTGTTTACTGCATCTATAGCATATATTCCTCATTATCTCAAAGATCTTAGATTTAAAATGGCATGATATTTAAATATTTTGCACATTAGCTATTTATAAAAATAGTGTTTTGACTTGGTGAAATGTTTAAAAAATATACCAGGGAAATTAAAGAAAGGGCAATGTCAGACAATGCGAGTGGAATGATTAGGTAAAATTAATCAATTTATATATAGTGACACTATTGTTTGTCTAGCTATGTTTTTTTGTTTTGTAGACTCTACAGAAAATATTTAACTGAAGGATGCCTTTATTTTCTTAATGCTGTTATTTGTAATATATCCAAAATGCAAATATTTTAGAGTTAGTTATTTATTTAGAAATGGGTACAACAAAGAGAGTAAAAGTCAGATGCCTAAGAGCACAATAGAAAAACACAGATGGCAAGGAAAATCTTTAGGTTGAAATAGGGTTAAAAAAAGGAGAATAAGAAAAAATATAGAAGTGCAGGCTCATTTTAAAATCTTGGAGTTGCATTCTGGTAACTAAAGAAGATGAACAGGGAACAGATGAACACAGAATGCACTTAGTAGTGGCAATCAGGTGTCCAGAAATGAATCAAACCTCTTGGGGGCCTAACAAAACAAGGTCAAGGTCAAGGTCTTGCAGAAAAAAATAATCTTCCATATTGGAAAAAATCTTGCTTCTGATATTATTTATAATCCTAGACCCAAGGGCTGTTGGATTCAATTCGCTTTATGAATGGCTAAGATATGTCAAGTCAATATCTCTGTGTATGATTTCTAGTTGATCACAGTTGGTATTGTTTTTCTCTTATTCGATTGAGAACAAAGCCTCTGTAAAAGACTGTACAATGTTAGAAGAACTAGTTTTTTTAAATCTTGAGTTTCTTATCCTCTAATAAGCTGTTTATCAAAACTAATTACAGTGTAAAAAAAGTGAATAAAGTACTACAAGAAAATCAAGAAGGAAAGAGGGATTTATTTGTGAACTTGCCTAGAGGTTGCATTATTAGGACCTGAGATTTCAAAGAACCATTTAAACTTATTATTTTTAATAATACAACTTAAGGTAGCATGGAGAAATGAAACTAAACACAGGGCCTACCGTTCTGCTTTCCTGAATTAAGATCTCAGAAAAGAATCGAAGAGATGGTATAAATTCTTGCCATGTATTTGCAACCAGTCTGGGTTTGATCCCCAGTATGGTACCCACAATATGACTCCCAAATAAATAAAAAATCCCCCCAAATAAAAACAACCTTTTAAGAATTTTGAAGATATATGTGAGGACAACAGTTTTTTATATCTTTGAGAAATTTATAATTTGAGTTTAACTTTACCATTAAACTACCCTTGTGTTGCCTGTGGGATATAATTTAACAACTGTTCATTATCAGAAGCTTAGTGCAATCACCATTATGCACAAAAAGAGAACAGGGAACTCAATATAAAAATAATTACTATAAAATATTTGAGTTTCAATTCTAAATATTTACTTTAAAATGTTGATTAATTCAGGCAAGCTTCCACAAAACAAAGGCATATAGTTATGCAAAACAAGAATTAAAATACCTGAATTATTCATGGAATGGATAATAATTATTTAATTTGGATTTGTCTTAGATATACTGTGAAAATGTTTTGTTTTATATGAAGCATAATTTACTTTATTAATATTTTGAACCCTAACCTATGGTTACATGTCCTATATATCACCCAGATAAAACTCTACAGACTAGTGATAACCTCAGAATAAAAATATCCCGTTTAAAAATATTCTAAATAGTATTCCGGATATAACTCAAAAGATTCTGGTACATACATCACGTGCTAGAGCCATGGGTGTAATCCCCAGCACTTGTGTTCCTCCAAAGCACAGGGAATAACCCTGAACACTGAGCCAAGAGGAACCACCAAGCACACCTGGGTATGGTCCAGTATCAAACCAAACAAACAAAATCTAAACAGGCCAGTGCAGAATTAATCTTGCTTTATATAGTTACTAATAAAAGACACTCTTAGCCACTTCAACTTATAGATAGTACTTGAAGGAAGCTGTGCTAACAGGTTAATTCTATGTTTTTATTATGGGTAATAGATCATCCCACTAAACAACTTCATTGGGTATTTGCCTATAGAAATATAATTTTAAGGATAGCAAGAGAGCTCAAGGGATGGGAGAAATCTTGTATTTAATAAGCCCTGAGTTTGAGTCTCTGAACACAGCCAGAATTGACTGATCACCAGATCAGAACCCTGAACTATCAGGTCCACATAGCTAGGCTGAATATAACCAGAATGGTCTTCAGGTCATCCCATCACTGGTCCCTATTTCTATAGACATTTTATCCACCATTTTAGCTATGTTGTAGCTCTCTAGAAGGGTACGTAGATTTCTGATATGCCATTTATGGCATATATGTATATATGTACACATATATGTAAATATGTATACCCTCCCTCAAAATGGTTCAATTGTTACATTTGATTGACTGATATTGACATGTCACTGTTACTTGTCCAGAATTTATATTAGGGTAGCATATTTTCTATATTTTTAAAAATATTTGTGATCAAAAACCAAAAAAAAAAAAATTGGACTGGAGCAATGGCACAGTGGTAGGGCATTTGCTTTGCATGCTGCTGACCTAGGATGGACCAACAATCCCCCAACATCCCATATGGCCCCCCAAGCCAGGAGCGGTTTCCGAGCAAATAGCCAGGAGAAACCCCTGAGTGTCACCGGGTGTGGCCCAAAAAACAAAAAAAATGTTTATGATATGTATTTACATTATGGTAGATCAAAGTAGCTTAATTGCTTCCTTCATCTTACTCTCTTCCTTAATCTTTAGCAACTATTGATCCTTTTTTGTGGTGTCATAATTTTACCTTTATTAAAATGTCACATAGGGTTTTACCTATGTGTAAAATAGGTACCCTTTCCAATTGGAATTTTTTCCTTAATAATTTTAAGTTTTCTCTATGTCTTTTTATGGTATGATAGCTCATTTATTTTTAGTGTGAGTAATTTGTTGTCTGATTTTTTCCATTTTACCCAGTTACTTGCTGAAGGATATATAAGTTGATTCTAAATTTTGAAGGTAAAAAATACAGTTGTTATAAACAGTCTTCTAAAGGTTTGGTTTAATCACAAAATTTCAACTCTTTTTAGGTAAGTGCCAAAGAACATATTTATTGCTTTATGAGAAACTCCTAATTTGTCTTTAAAAATGGTTCTATGATTCTGTATTTTCACTATCAGAGTATGAGAATTCCTATTGTTTCATATCCTGATCGTATTTGGTGTTGTGGTTTTGATTTTGCCCATTCTAGTAGGTCTGTAGTGATATCTTGATTTATTTACAATTTCCTAATGACATTTGATGTCAAACATCTTTTCATATGCTTATTTGCCATCTGTGTCTATTTTGGTGAAGTGTCTGATCAGATATTTTATCTTTTTTAATAAGAGGTTCATTTTCTTATTGAGTTCAAATGATCATTAGCAATAAAAGATAGCAATTTATTCTTGAAATGTGTTATTTCTATAATAGAAATATAAAAATATTATCTACTCTAATCAGGAACATTGAACTTTGGTTCTAAAATCCTGGTAAATGTTATTTATTTCCTACTGGTTCTATGTAAATTTGTCCTTAAATTTTAAACAATAATCACTCTTATACTAAATGCTCATTTTAGGTGCTTTGTTGTTTTCAAAACAGGTCAATATAAGGTCGTCATGAAATCAGATGAGTTAATCTGTTTTATAAGTAGTTATTCTTCATATTTTTTTTTGTTTTGTTTTTTTTTTTTTTTTTTTTTTTTGGTTTTTGGGCCACACCCGTTTGACGCTCAGAGGTTACTCCTGGCTATGTGCTCAGAAATCGCCCCTGGCTTGGGGGGACCATATGGGACGCCGGGGGATCGAACCGCGGTCCTTCCTTGGCTAGCGCTTGCAAGGCAGACACCTTACCTCCAGCGCCACCTACCCGGCCCCTATTCTTCATATTTTTAAAACAAAGTAGAAGTTCAAGGATCATATGACTCATCCAAAATTCTAAGTTTGATATACAGTCTTGGGAAATCACCTTAGATTTCTGCTTGAAAAACAAACTTCTACTTCTAGGAAGGCAAGATAACATTTTGTGAATGCTGTCAGTTTTCTGTTACTGCTATATGCAGGCTTTCTTTACTAAAAATGTGATGGAGAAATAGTATTTTTAAAAAGTCAACATAGGTGGGGGGAAGTGAGTTGGGGGCATTAATGTTGGGAATGTTGCACTGGTAAAGGGGGAGTGCTTTTTTAATGACTGAAACCCAACTACAATCATGTTTGTAAACATGGTGTTTAAATAAAGATACTTATTATAAAAATAAAATAACATGAAAATAAAACAATAAAAAGTCAAGATGACTTTATTATCTACTAAGGGCTGTCTTGGCTTAGTTGATTTTTGTTGTTTTTGTTTTTGTTTTTGGGCCATACCCGTTGATGCTCAGGGGTTACTCCTGGCTATGCTCAGAAATTGCTCCTGGCTTGGGGGACCATATAGGATGCCAAGGGATCAAACCAAGGTCTGTCCTAGGTCAGAAATCACTCCTGGCAGGGGTTGGGTGGGGAAGAGGGAGATTTGAGACATTGGTGATGGAAATGTTGCACTGGTGATGGGTGGTGTTCTTTACATGACTGAAACCCAAATACAATCATGTATGTAATAAAGTTGTTTAAATAAAAAAAAAAGAAAGAAAGAAAGGTGAGAGGAATAAAGAAGGGTTTTCTTGTTTTGGGTGGAACAGAGTTAGAACTTTCATGATAGTTGTGACAAATTCTAAACACACACACACACACATATATATAAATATATAAATGTGTTAAGTTATACCTCTAAAATCTGAAGATACTTTAAATTAATGAAAAATCAATAAAAACGGAGAAAAGGAAAAGAAAAAAAAATCGCTCCTGGATTGGGGGGACCATATGGGACACTGAGGGATCAAACCGCTGTCCTTCGTAGGCTGGCACTTGCAAGGCAGATGCCTTACCTCTAGCGCCAATGCTCCAGCTCCAGATAATGATCTTTTAACAGTGCACCCATCACTTAACTAATTCTACTCTCATTCCCTTGCAGTGTGCTTTAACGTTGAAGCAATGATAGTACAAGAGATTGAATGTTTGCCTTGAATTTGGTCAACCTACAGTCAATCCCATGATCTCTAAACTCAGGGCCTGGATAACAGCTGAGTGTGGACTTCAGCCAAAGAAAAACAAAACAAAACAAAAATAAGAAAGAAAAGTCTGATTTATTACAAACTATAATTGTAAAATTATTTGAATTTCTGGAGTGGCATATCAGCCTTTTTTATTAACTTTTAGATCAATGTTGTAGTTTTCTAATCATAACTTCAAATTTTATATAAAAGAATGATATTAATATTATCATAAAGAAATATGTCATCAATTTTTTAAAGATGTAATTTTCAGATCCCTCAAATTTTTCCCTTAAACGTGTTTTTCAAGCATTTTATTATAAAAATTTCGACAGTATCTATTGGTTTCCTGTTACGTATTGATTGAACTACTTAAGCAAAATGACAATACTGACATTTCAATATATAATATTTTATTCCATTGCATCTGAGCAAACTTTTGAAGAATAGAAACCTGTTTGAAAAATTGTTCAGATTTTGTAAAATATTAATCAGTGAAAGTAAATCTATTTAAAATTTATATTTTATAAAACTTATCAGTTTCCTATGTCTTTTTCTTTGAGTTAAGCTTTTTACTTTCAAAGACACCATCAGTTTCACTTTGCCCCTCTATCGAGCCACAGTTGGCAGTGTGGTTGGAGTATGCTCTGTAGTTTGTGCCTGGCTGTGTTCAGAGGATTGAACCTTGGGCTCCCACTGGCAAAGCATATGCCCTAGTTCTTTGACCCATATTCTGGACCCTAGAGTTACGTCAATAAAACTGAAATTTGGGGTTATGAATCTTTTTTTATTTATAAATTTTATTTTATTGAAACATTTGTGACCAACAGAATCATTCATAGTTGAATTTGAAATATACAATGAGTCAGGGCTCTTCCCACCACCAGTGTCAACCTCCCTCCAAAATTGTTGCAATTTTCCCAGAGTGCATCCTATACCACCACCCTTTGGCACCTGACCTGCCAGTATAACAAGCCCCTTGAAGTTTATATTGTTAAAGTTTAGGTCCCTTGATTCTATTGACTTTGGCTTGGATATTTAGTTCTGTCCTTATTTATTTTCTTGCCAATGCATCCGAGACGACTTGGGCGCTGGCCCCCAGCTTTTCTTTCATCCTTTCTTTTTAGTTTCATAGAAAATTGGTAGAATATGTAGTAAAGTAATCCTTGTCCCAAGATTTAATGAAAAAGATAGGAGCCCCAATTTAAAAGATAAGAAATTTAAAAAATCCAATTAAAAAAAGGTGTGTGTGTGTGTGTGTGTGTGTGTGTGTGTGTGTGTGTGTGGCAGTTTTTGTATCTTTGGCCTCAAAACAGGGAGACCTTACCCATGAAGCATCCTGGCATAAGACTATCTATGGGCTCCAGGCATACTAAGTTGTCTAACACTGAAGTCTTTCTCTGTGGTTCCAGTAAAAGTTCTTCACTATCACAATTGCTCTGGTCAGGTTTCTGTAGTTAGAGATCCTGGTTTTTGTACAGATCCTATGTTGAAGTCAGGGTGACATGGAACATCTTCTGATTTCATCTCATCTTTAGGTGGCAATGCATGGAGCCCTGCCCTGAAAGCAAGTAGTTGCTATTACCAAGTTGTCAGTGTGTCATATGAACCCACCCTGAAGCAAGTCAATGCCAGGGCAGTATTAGGGCAGTCTCTAGTAGAAGACTTATTCCTGTTGCTGGTGTAGAAAACCATGTTGATTCCATAGATGTAATCCAAGGTTAGGGGTGAATGGCCAAATGCCAATCTTCTGGAGCCTAAGCCAAGTCACTGTGAGAAGTGTTCAGGGTGTAAGGCCCCACTGCAATATAAAATTTATGTGTTCCTATCTCTATTAGATAAGAACTTGTTTTCACATGTAAGATTTCCCCATTTTAATGTGCCTAAGCAAAAAGGAACAAGGCCACATGGTACTACTGGTGCATATGGGGGTAAAAATAACAAGCCAAGCAATCCCAATAACCTGGTTCTAACCTGCATTCAGAGAATAAGAGAGACTTATCTACTATATATATGTACATATTATATACTTATATTTTTTAAGACAAAAGATGTTTCTCTAATTACTCAAACACCAAATGAAGTAGAAATGAAGTAGAAATAATCAAAATTTTCTCCTGTTAAATTAGTTCTAATTAGATCAATGATCAGTTGATGATTCTGTATTAATAATGCATTTATAGATAGTTTAACCCCTACTTCTCTACTATTATTTACACTTATTGACTTGAATGTCATGATATTTTTTAGAAAATATTTTATATAATTCATACTTTTCAATTATAACAATATACCATATAAAATTTACACTAGGGGATATTAAATTAGTAATAGCCTATTTTGAACATTGTCATTTTATACAATTTACAGGAAATATATTTTTATGACTTGAAAATAAATTTAAATTTATTTTGTACATATGCAAAACAAATAATATTGTAGGAAGGCATATGAAGCTAAAGGACACATCTGAAAATGGAATTCAAGATTAGAACATTTCTAAGTTGCAATTTACTCTACAGTGATATTACAGACATATTAACTTTTCATTGAGATGGATATCAATAAATAGATTGACCTGAGAGATAAATATTGATTTTAGCAAGTCCAAGGTCTACATTCTAGCATAAAATTATTCTTGATATTTCCTAGGATGCAAAGTCAATAAATGAATTATTATATTTATATTCTGAATAATTTCCCAAGTCTGCACTAAAATTAGTTTTTCAGTCTGTTATGAAGAAGTGCTGATCAATTTACATCTATATTCAGTATTCTGTGTGCTTACTGAAAAAGTCCAAATGGAATAACTTTATATTTGTACTAATGTTTGACTCATTTTGGTAGTACTGAATATTATTCCAATTCAATATTATTTGTTATAGTCAATGCCTTCTCATCTGCTAGATTTCTTTTTTTTTATGGTCTTATTGAACTCAGTCTTTGCTGATGTGAGGTTAGCAATAGGCTTATTGATGTTAGCTCACAAAAATATCACTACTACATGAAATACTAGTTTTTGCATATTTGTTAGTAATTAAGTTATGCATATATATACTTGCTTAAATTTCATTAACTAAAAATTTACATAGGCACAATTCTTCTTTGCATTAATAATACAGCATTGTCTTGCCTATAAACTATGGATTGGGGGACTTTGGTCTAGTCTTAAGAGGAAGGCATATAAAGGCATGAGATTTTTTTTCTTTTTAAAGGCATGAGATTTTACAGACGCCAAAGCCTCTGTCTAAATGTAACTCTATGCCCTAATGATGATAGACTGAATTTCTGAACCTAAATTTCTTGGAATCAAAGACTAAATAGTATAGATAATTAACCTGATGTATATTTAAAAATAGTTCCTTAAAATACAGCTATCTGGGCTAGAGAGATAGTATAGTGAATAAGGGGATTGCCTTGCATGAAGCTGAACTAGATGTGGTTCCCAGCAATATGGTCCCCTGAGCACCTTCCAGAATGATTCCTGGGTGTGGAGCCAGCTATAACCTCTGAGTATTACCAGTGTGGCACAAAAATAACAATAACAACCAAAACTACAGCTATTTTTGATTTCACACAAAGTCAAAATTTCATGTGAAGGCAACAAATATAAATAATTTATTTCTTAACTCCCTGAGAGAATACCATATTACAAAGACAGCATATATTTCTTATCTTTTTTTTTGGGAGGGGTTCACACCTGACAGAGCTCAGGGTTACTCCTGGCTCTATGCTCAGAGATCGCTCCTGGCAGGCTCAGGGGACCATATGGGATGGCGGGATTTGAACTACTGTCCTTCTGTGTTTTAGGCAAATGCCTTACCGCTGTGCTATCTCTCTGGCCCCTATTTCTTACCATTTTTTATCATGTAACAAAATCTATTCAAACAATACAGAAATGTATTTTTTTTAAAATGTATTAATTTTATTGGTTGTTTTGGATAACATAATTATAACATGCTAATAAATATGGTTTTATACAGTTAGTTACTGAGACTTTATCACCACCAATTTAATCATAGATAATATTTTTAATTGTATGGCATGGCAAACACTGAATTATTAAAACTTTGCTTTCTGTGGTCACTTCATTTTTGGCTAGTTGTTGATTGTTTTTTGATTTGTGGATCACTCTTGATTGTGCTCAGAGCTTCTTCTGAGATCTGTACTCAGGGATCATTCTTTGTAGGGCTTAGTGGACTGTATATAGAACCAGTGATGAAACCTAAGTCTGCTACATGCAAGGCAAGTGCCCTTTCCATTCTACTGTCTCTATAGCCCACATCTGCTTTTCTTATTCTATTTATATTTGCTAATATTACAAGTTTCAGACACAAATTGTCTGTAAGGTGCCCTTATTATTAATAAAAAATATTTCTCCTATTGTCTTCTGTTTAGATATTAGGTCAATAGAAAGAAGCTTGAAAGTAATTCTCGTTCATTTTTGTTGGTTTCATTTTTACTGTCTTGTTGAACTTAGTTGATATACAAAACTAATTCACCTCCTTTACTACAAAATACCCAAGGTACAGTAACATTAACTTTACATCATTCCCAAATGTGCTCCTTCCCTCCCTGAGCACCCACAACTTATATTCTCATTTTCAGAATCAAAATCTAGGTTTTAACTTCATTCAATATAGTCTATTCCCTGGTTCTGTTTCTAGAAATATTACAGGTGAGTGAGATCACCTAGTATTTTTCTAAATCCCTAGCACCCCATGTGGTCCCCCAAGGCAGCCAGGAGCAATGCCCGAGCATAAGAGTAAATAGAAGTAATCACAAAGCATAACTGGGTGTGGCAAAAAAGCATATTTCTATAATGTATGATTATATTCTCAGGATATGTAAATAACAGTACAGATCAAATATTTTTTATAAACCTTGGGATTCTAAAAATGTTTGCAAAAATAGTTAATTAATGTTTGTGAATATAATTCACTTTCCTGAAATTTGGCTCTATTTTTTATTACTTTTTATGGCTAATTATATTTTTTACTTTATTATCAATAAAGATTTTTGAATTTTAAACTCAAATAATATATAGCAAATTCTTTGACTCTTTCTAGGGTCATTAACAAAATCTATGATGTGAGTTTAATATAATAAATATTAGTCACCCCAAATGTCCCCTTGTATATTCCTATAAGGAAACTTTATTGCCATGTTAATAATTCGTGGAGTTTTTTTGTTTGTTTGTTTTTTGTTTTTGTTTGTTTTGATGATGCTCAGGGGTTACTCCTGACTCTGCCCTCAGAAATCTCTCCTGGCTTGGGGGACCAAATGGGATGCCAAGGGATTGAATCTTGGTCTGTCCTAGGTCAGCAGCATGCAAGACAAATGCTCTACCACTGTGCCACCGCTCGAGCCCACATTAATAGTTCTTGTTTTTTTTTTTTAAACTTGCTTAAAAAATCCTAAGGGAATTTTATTAATATCTCAAAAATAACATATTTTACATAAATTCAATTTTGTATTAAAAGGTACTAAAAATAAATGCGAACTTGCATAGCTGTAAACTAAATATGGAGATATCAGATAAAGAGATAAAAGATTGCAAAAGATTATAAAAATAAAATAAGTACTATATTATCAAAATTATGATAGAGTTCTAAAGATAATTTAAAATGAGTCTTTTTTGTAGGGCACATATCTCAATTTGACTACAGCCAATTTAAGGGAAAGAAACTGTGGTGAAAGAAATGTCATTAACTCAATATTATAATGCTGAAATGAACATTTAATATTATGATTTTAGAGAATAACAAATACAAGTAAGTTACTTAAGAAAACTCTACCCAGTTTTTACGAAGACTAGGGTACATGCTTTATAACATTCACTCTGTAAGAATATAACTTCATTACATGGTTCTATGACACCATGAAGTGATGTGAAAATAAATCTTGTAAAAAAAACTTTAAACTATGTATCTACTATTTTAAAATTTTAGTTTGAATCATTTAGAAAATGAAAATATCAAGATACATACCTTTAAAAGTTGGACCTTCAATAGGCAAGATGTTGCCTTGCACACAAATCAGCCATGTCTGACCTCCAGAAACCCTATCGTTCCCCAAGTCTATGAGGAGTGAACCCTGAATGAGGAGCCAGAGTAAACCATGAGCATAACTGAGTATTATCCAAAAAGAAAACAAAACAAAGGAACTCATAATTAAAAAAAAAATTCTGTCCCAAACAATCTAGTATTAGTCTTATTAACAGTAGTTTAAAATAATAAAATCATAGCATCTTAACAAAAATTATCACCCTCTTAAAGTAAGTGTGATAACAAAAGATGATGAAACCTAATTTACCACATTCAAATTAAAAAAACTGAAAACATGGGCAATATCTAGTGTGGATAAAAGTATTGTGTACTAGGTATTTTAAGGAACAGTAGTAATACTGTAAAATTTATGTCAAGATAACTTTGAAGCATGAGTAAAACATTTACTGTAAATAAATAACCCAACTACTCTATTTCTAGGAATTTATTTTAAATATAAATTAGAATAAAGATCATAAGATAGACTCATAACAGTGCTGTTATAACATCAAAAGAAAAGAAAAGAAAATTTTTTTATTAATTTCATTAAATGGAATGATGAATAATCTTTAATAATGGATTCATTCACATAGCTCACGGAATATTTCTTAAAAATTAAACCCACTCTGGAGCATGTCAGTGTCAGCGCAGCATTAGGGCCTTCCCTGATAGAAGTCCAATTCTTGGTGATGGTGCAGAAAACTGTGCTGGTTCCATTGATGGGATCCAAAGTTCAGGGATCAATGGCCAATATCTGATGAACTGAAGCCTAAGTCAAGTCACTATGACAAATGTTCAGGGTGAAAGGCCCCACTGCAATATAAAATTTATGAGTTTCCATCCATATTATATAAGAACTTCTTTCTATATGTAAGACAGCCATTTTAATATGTCTATGTAAAAATGCACAATGCCACAATACTTTCAGTGCATATGGGGGTAAAAATAACAAGCAAAACAATCTCTATAATCTGGTTCTAATATGAATTCAGATTTCAAAAGAAACTTATCTATTAGAATCTCCTACTAAACAGATCCATAAAAGAAATGGGGAATAAGAAAATAGACTATATGTTAAAAAATATATATACCTTTAGAAAAAAAAAGCACCCTTGTCTCATAATAAAAATATATATATACCTTTAGAAAAAAATAGACTATATGAAATATAACTAATAAGAAATACATCTAAAGAAATATAAAAAGGAAATATACATATCCTCTTTAAGTCTTTTAAAATAGTCTAGGGTGGGGCAATAAAATTTGGAGCACAGCTTTAGCCTGCAACATGGTTTTATGAAGTCTGTAAAATGGCTCACAGTAGTCACAGATCAGGAAATGTCCTCAAGCTGGGGATTTCTCAAACACCAAATCCAGTAGTGAGCAATAGTCAGTAGTGAAGGGAGGTGAGAAAAAAGGGGCAATTGAGAACAAATCAGCAGCAGGCTGAGGCAAGGTGTGCTGGGAAGCTGTCTTTTCACTTTGGGAGTTGGTTGGCAGCTGGTTGGCACTGACTTGCTCCAGAGTAAGTTCATATGACACTCTGATGACTTGGAAACAGCAAAAAATTGCTTTCAAGGCAGGGTTCCTGCATCTCAATCTAAGGGTGAGATGAAACCAGAAGACACCCAGTGACACACTGATTTTGACATAGGAACTATGCAAAAACCAAGATTTCTAATTACAGAAACCTGGATGTGACAAACATAATTGAGAAGAACTTTTACTGGAACCATGAAGAAAGACTTGTGGTTATACAACTTAGTATGCCCAGAGTCTCATTGGCAGAGTCTCTATTTTTAAGCCAAAAGTTTTTCCTTTTATTTTTCTCCCAATTTTTGCTATGCTTATGCAAAAAAAAAAAAAAGAAAAAAAAAAAAAAAGAAAAAGAAAAAGAAAAAAAATCTTGGCCTCCCACACCCTTTTTTTGGTTTTTCTCTTTTATTTATTATTTTTTAATCTATCAAATAGGGCTCCCACATTTTTCATAAAATCTTGATACATGGATTATTTTGTTTACCTCATATTTCTTCATTTTTCTATAATATTAAGAAGAAAGAAAAAATTAAGGATGGGAGTCAGGGGCCACTTGGTCTCAGGTGCATTGGTGGAGAAAAAAAAGGCAGAACTAAATATCCAGCCAAAGTCAACAACAATATGATCAGGAGACCTAAACTTTAACAATCTAAGCTTAAATGGATCTGTTAAATTAGTAGTAGGCCAAGGGGCAAAGGGTTCTGGTGATATAGGATGCTCTTGGATCATTATTTGAGGGAGGTCGACACTGGTGATGGGAATGGCCCTTATTCACTGTATATCTTATATATATCTGAATTCCATTATGAAGGACTTTGTAAACCACAATGGTTTCAATAAAATATTAAGAAGTAAAAAATTAAACCATAGAAATATATGTGTGTATAATACTTACAACACATGTGTAAGTATGTATGTAGGTGTACTATGTATGTGAAATTTTGTTTTATCTTGTCATTTATTTTTTCTTTTTGTATTATTTTTGTTTGCTATAATGAATATGTATAAAAGCATGTATTTCCATTATAAATAAAAAAGTAAATGATAAAATATATGATAAAATGATAAGAATATGCAATTTTATTTATAAAAATAAAACCTTAGGGGCCAGAGAAATAGTTACATGGTTTTAGGTGCTTGCCTGGCTAACCTTGGTTTGATTGTTAACACCAAGTAGATCTACTGAACATGAATAGAAGCTATTCCTTAGCACAGAGCTACGGGTAAGCTCTAGCACCACCAGGTGTGGAACAGAACAACAAAATAAATTAAAACTTTGTTATAAAGCTATATTAATAATTTGCCAAGGAATTATAGAAATTCTATATATAATATATTATAGAATTTTATATATTATATAAATTATATATATTATAGAAAACCTAGATATGATAGGTTTGAGTTTGTTTCTCATTAACATGTATTAATACACAGATTTTATAGTGAGCTATGGCCCTATTCTGTTGAAAAACAGCTGGAAAATGAAACCATCAACGATAGATGACTTTACTGATTACAGAGTTTACTTGTGCTCATGTAGTTGTTTGTCAGCAAACAAATCTCAAATAATGTTACATATCATGTATTTTTAAAATAAAAGCAATATAGAATGTCATAACATATATTTTGTTTCTGAAATGCATTTATATATGTATA
The DNA here is from genome assembly GCF_024139225.1 of Suncus etruscus. Taxonomy (NCBI): domain Eukaryota; kingdom Metazoa; phylum Chordata; class Mammalia; order Eulipotyphla; family Soricidae; genus Suncus; species Suncus etruscus. Next base: position 62,050,784 of record NC_064849.1, on the reverse strand, counting down.
TATAATCTTGTATGAACTCACATTAAAGATACAGAAACTGATATCAGCTCAAGTTCCCTAAATGACATTAAAAGAAGTATAAAATGCATTAAACCTAGCAATTATAAAGACAATTTATTTGTCTTTGAATAAGATGGCAGGATGTTTCCTCTGCCAATATTTATTGGTGCTACTTTTACATTTGTAGACAGGTTCCTCTTACCTATAAACTTTATAACCCTCCAAATCAGTATCACAAGACAAAAACAATCTGTAGATAAAAATATTCCAACATCCAAATGCAGATGATTTCCAAATGTTGATGAAATCCAAGTGATTTCAATAGTCCATTAATGTCATTGCCTTCAATATGTTTATCTTTGATAAGTTATATGAGACATGCAGCAAAAGTAATAATTATCTACATTAATGGAATTAAGATTTATGAAAATGTTAATTGAATTAAACAAGTTTCAATACTTAAACCTAACAATTGAGCATAATTGAAGGAAAATGGCATTGATAAAATATATTTCTCTTCTCTGCTTTCCTCTACTACTACCTCTTCCCTAACTGTAAACTTGCCCAGAGGTTATGGATTTAACTTTTCTGACCCAGAAGACAAAATTAGGTGATGATAGGAGACTTTTCTGACAGTATTATACTTCACTTGGATATTAAGAGAACAGGAAGCAAAAATTATTGTACAAAACATATACATATAAATTAATATTATCTCAATAAGAATAATTCTTAATTTTAAGATATCAATTCACTATTTATCCTGTGAGAGGATGACCAAGGAGAAGGCAGGGAATGTGATGGGATATAAAATAAATCACCTTCAGTTCCATGGATAAAGTAGAGGAGATTTAAGGGACCTTTAAATGTTACTCACCTGGCTCATCAGCTCAGACAGTAATCAAAAGAAAACAATGGACCATGGACTATGCGAACTAATAGGAAATAACCATTTCTCTTGGTTTAGAGGTTGTTGCTTTTAAGATTAAGGCACCAAGAGTATCCTTTGATGACAAGAATCTAGTGTTGGTGACATGAAGCTCTCAAAGTAGGAAGATAGTAACCACAATGAAGAGAATTAAAAAGGATTTTACCATAAGATAGTGAAGTGAAGAAATACATTAAGGGAATATAGAGGGAAAGAAAACTTGATGATGGAGAGAGAGAAACCACATTCAAGAAGCAAGTGATGTGCAGGGATTACTTAAGGCAGAGCATATAGTGCTTTTTTATAGTACTCTTTGGTAGGCTTTGTATAAGAGTAGTGGAAAGAATGGCTCAAGGTAAAGTTTTCCTCTTCCATTTGATTAAGTGTGCACCCCTCCTTGTAATCTCTATTATTATCAGGTTTGTGGTTCATAAAATAGTGCTGACATCTTGATTAGTTTAAATTGTGTGAATTGCTAAAATTGTTAGCATTCTTTTAAGAGTTAAAAAAATTTTTGTTCCACGCCACCCCACAGGCTGGAAAATTTTTTCTCACCACTCGTTAGAGAAAAGGTTAATATTCAAGGTATATAAAGCACCGGTAAAACTTTAAAAACAGCAAAAATCGGGGCTGGAGAGATAGCATGGAGGTTGGGAGTTTGCCTTGCATGCTGAAGAACAGTGGTTCAAATCTGGCATCCCATATGGTCCCTCGAGCCTGCCAGGAACAATTTCTGAGCGTAGAGCCAGGAGTAACTCCTGAGCACTGCCAGGTGTGACCCAAAAA